>NC_044569.1:76502499-76807799 GCF_007565055.1 Rhinopithecus roxellana | reverse complement strand
TCCATCTGTAGAAGTCATAGTTGTTTCCTTTGTGAAGATGTTACTGTAAAACAAAAGCCTAGACTTGTTGAAAGTAGATTTGACCTGTAACTGATTTTCCAGGGAAAAGAGTTGTAATCACTTTGCAGTTGTGAGTGTCTTTCAGGAAAGAAAAGACACTAGACACTGTTTCTGATTCTACAAAATAAGTTGGTTGTGAGTTCCCACGGTGCTAGTTATTCTGCATTGGACTACTTCCCTCTGTCCTTTTTCTTGCTCTGCCCTATGTCCCTGTAGGCTAAACTCCTGGGGTCTGTATCCCCAGGGGTCTCTTTCCCCTGATTTCTGTTTGGGTTCAATCAATGGGAGACACAAGCAGGAAATATGTGGGTAGAAGGAAAGAGTTTTTGGGCTATTTCTTTTCTGTGTCCTAGTCTCAGACACTTCTTTACCGGAAAGTGGTCTCATCCCAGACCCCAAGAGTGAGTTCTTTGATATTATGAAGGAAATAATTCAAGATAAGTCACAAAGCACAGTGAAAGAGGCAGGTTTATTAAAGACTCCTCTATTGCAGAGTAGTACTCTATTACAAGGGAGTCCTCGGGAAGCAAGAAGAACGAGTTCACTTCAAATACAATGCTTGCTTATATAGGATAACAGAACTATGAATAATGGTCTTATATGCATTATTACAAAGGCTTGTGATCAGCCTGTGACAGACTATCAATATTATTCTCCTAACTATTGATTTCAGCAAGAATTTATGGACATACTATTATCTTTAGAGCAAAACCTGTTCTTAAACTAAGAGTGCTTTTTGTTCTTAAGACATCAGAACATTTTCTTAAGTTCTGGGTCTTATTTAGTAAGTGTCATTAACTCTTCCCCTCAGCCATAAACATATTGTGTTTAACTTCCTTGGGAACGTAACCCAGCAGATTTTGCTCTATTTGGCTTTTATTCAAGATGAAGTCCCTCTGGTTTGGATGCCTCTGACACTTTGATTCTTTAGGCTGTTGTTTCAGTTCACAGCCTAAAGGATTGCTTGTAGGCCTTCTTATCTCTTGAGCCTTCAGCCCTTACATGAATTCTTCTCTTGCCACTTTATGCCTAGTCATGGTAATCACTTCCTGAAATTCCTAATCTCTGCTGTCCTCAGCAAACCCTGTGTTGAGTTGAAATATGTTCCTTGCCAGAACTCTGATTGATACAACTGCACAATCTAGTTTAGCATCAGACTATTCCCTTGGTTACATTAAATCAAGAGCAAAATTAATTTAAATATATATAATTTTCTAACACTATATAGTTAACTATATCATGCTGCTTGAATTCTGGTTTGTGCTATTAGTAAAGGGCATATAAAAACATAAGAGGAAAATTATGTCTTTCCTTTCAATCTGGAAATAAAGTGAGATGAACATTAAGCACAGTGAGAAATCAACTGGTACTAAATTGTATGGTTCTCACTATGAGTGCAATTGAAGCTCAGAAAAATCATCTCAGGCTAGAGACCTAAAAAGCAGAAAGAGGAGAAAAATGACTGTTATAACCAGAGTTGAGGAGTAACAACACCTGGCCAGGAGCAGAAAGCATTGTGATTGAGAGTATTAAAAGAAAAAAAGAAAGAAAGATAGAAAACCAAAGTGGATAGGAATGCACAGGCAAGTCAACCATAACCTGTACTTACCTATATTTAACACTGAGTATTTTGAATCAAGTGTGTGTGCTTAATTCATAACGATCAGTAATTTCTGATGACACTCAAGTTCCTCTTTACCATCCCACTATACCCCTGTATTCTGCATTCTGTTTTTATAGTCTCTATAATCTCTGTCTCACATTCCCTGGATGAATCACAACAATTTTCTATTTCTATGCTTGTGATCTTATAACTCCCAACCCCTAGGTTGGGAATAACTGTTTTGGTCCTCTCTGACCGCAAAAAATGGTCTGATTATTTGTCCCTGTCTTATTTATTCTCTTCCCTTCTTTACCCTGAATCTTGCCACGCAGGATTCACAAGATTGTAGTGTCATACGAGCTCTTCTGCCCTCTGACTTCCAGGTGTGTTTAGTCAACGGGAAACACTGCTACAGTTAAGAAGGCAATGGGAAAAGTAGGTGGAGGAGTGGGCTACTACTTCCTCTTGCTTCTTTCCTGTGGTTTTGTAGTTTGGCAATTGCTTGCTTTCTTCATCTTAGGCACAGCTCTTATAGGAGAAACCCTCACCCATAGCTACAGTTCTCCCTGGAATCCAGCAAGCATTCCCTTCCCTGTCCTCTTGAGGCCTGAAAATGATAATGACCTGGACTGTTGTGAATCCAGAGCACTTCATGATTGCTTGTAGATTCTCCTAACTCTGCCCATGGCACTGAAAATCCCACCTTTATTGGATTCTCTTTAAACCCAACTAAACCTTTTGCTTCTTATTGTAACCCTGACTGATACAGTAACAATATGCAATTTTCAGTGTCAAATTTAGATTTGTTCCTGCTTTATAATAACTATATATAGCTCTTCAATTTCTAGTGATTACACACTCTTTGAACAAACGTTTGGTTTTTACATGATAAATTCAACAACTAATCAGGAATAACCTTATAAAATAATAGTATTTTTAGGGTAATTTCCTACACTGTTTTAATCTTTTCATGTGCTTATGTCTCTGTATGATGATGTTTCTGATAGAAGTTAATATTTATTTTTAAAACATTTGTGGTTATATTTGAAACACTATATAATAGTAACCAACAAATACATTTTTATATAAGGAATTTTGACTTGATAGACTATGTTACTTCAAACACCTCTTTTCCATATACATTAACCATTTCTAAGAAAGTGTGTTCAATGCATGAACACTGAATTTGATGATTCATCTAATTTAAAATCCAAGTTGACATTT
The DNA here is from genome assembly GCF_007565055.1 of Rhinopithecus roxellana. Taxonomy (NCBI): domain Eukaryota; kingdom Metazoa; phylum Chordata; class Mammalia; order Primates; family Cercopithecidae; genus Rhinopithecus; species Rhinopithecus roxellana. The sequence continues at coordinate 76,804,912 of NC_044569.1, read as the reverse complement.
TTCTCTGCTGAATTTACCAAAATCATTAGGTTTTAGGTGATTGGCAATATATACCAGTCCAAGAAAACTTTAGAGAAAAGGCGAAAAAAATATATAGGAGATGAGATCCATTGACTTTTACTTTATTTTTCACAAGTCATAGGGTAATAAGTAAACAAACAAACAAACAGAAAATATAAAATTAAGGAATTAACCAGTTGGTACATATATATGCAGTAAAATCTAATGGAATACGTTATGTGGTAATTCTAAAACCAGAGAGCCAGAATCCAGAATAGTGATAGTTATGTAACTTATCAGCTCTGAGCTTCAGTTTTTCCATAGAAAATCAGGGTTTTTAGAACTCACTTCAGAGAATTGTGGTGAAAAGTAACGGTGGCTATTCATTTAACATATAAGTAGCTCAGTCCCTGGCTCCTTAAACAAGCACACAATAAGTAGCAACTACTTTTATCTTGTATATACTATTTTTGAAAATTTCAGCTAAACTTACAAAACAAGAAACATAGAAACAATACACAAATGTGAAAATGTGTGCTTACTATAAAATAACTTAAACATAATATGCTATATATCTACAAGGAGTGCATTTTCTTCAGACGGCATTGCTTAGATAAGTTTTTCATTTATAAAAATTATGAAAACAAATTTTTATCAAAGAAATTGCTGATCTACAATGTTTATATTTTTATAAACTATGTGACCCAGTCATATAGAAATGTAATTAGGCATGCAAAGTACACAACGGACTAGAGTGAGTATCGTCTACATCACTTACAGTTATTTCCTAAATGTCTTTCAGCTTAGGCCATTTTGTTATGTTGTCTAAATGCAGCACTGATTATTGAAAAAGTCTAATTTTTTATTTTATAGAAACATTAATATATTTAAATTTGTCAAAATGAGACTTTTCAGCTGTACACAAAATTTCTCCCAACCTTATTTTCAAATAATTGGTATTTATCAATTTCTTTTCATATTGACTCAAAATTTTTGTCTACAATGACATTAAATTCCAATGACCATTTGATTCTGTTTATAAGTCTCTTCAAAACCCTGCCAGGTGCGGAGGCTCACGCCTGTAATTCAGACACTTCGGGAGGCTGAAGCAGGTGGATCACCTGAGGTCTGGGGTTCGAGACCAGCCTGGCCAACATGGTGAAGCCCCATCTCTACTAAAAATACAAAAATTAGCTGGGCGTGGTGACGCGCTCCTGCAGTCCCAACTACTCTGGAGGCTGAGGCAGGACCGCTTGAACCTGGTAGGCAGAGGTTGCAGAGAGCCGAGATCTTGCCACTGCACTCCAGCCTTCCAGCCTGGTGACAGAGCGAGGCTCCGTCTCAAAAAAATAAAGTAAAAATAAATAAATAAATAAATAGCCAGCCAGGCGTGGTGGTGGGCCCCTGTAATCCCAGCTACTCTGGATGCTGAGGCAGGAGAATCTCTTGAACCCGGGTAGCAGAGGTTGCAGTGAGCCGAGATCGCGCCATTGCACTCCAGCCTGGGCAACAAGAGCAAAACTCCGTTTCAAAAAAAAAAAAAAAAAAACAAAAAAACCTTCAGTACCTTTATATTTTGAGCTAAATCAAAGTTATGTTCTAATATTTTCCTTACCAAATAAATGAATGATAATATTATACTATTTATTTAGTATTGAACCAAAGCATGCTGATAGTTTCTGAATACGCAGTAACATGGTATGTAATATATTACAAATTAAATAAATGATGAGTTCATACACTCTTTACAATTTGAAATATGATCGTTGACTTTTGAAAATGAAAGACTAACTCATGACACAGTACAATTCTGGGCATCATTTCATAAGAGTATAGAAAAATTTGTCAACAAATGTCAAATAAATTTATAATAAAAATAGGTATATATAAATGTATAAAGTTTAAACCCAGTATTCCCCTCTTAATAGCATTAATCATATATATATGATTATCACACGTTATTTCATTATCTATATATCCACATCTACATAGATATATCATATATCGACCCCTAGACTATGCTCTGAAAACTTCATCTTTTATGAAGTTTTTTGAGGGGATAAACCATATGTGACTGTGTGTGTATATTATACACACACAGACTGTGTATATATGTGTGTGTATTTATGTGTATTTATGTGTGTGTATATATGTGTGTATATATATACATACACACATATATATATTTAGTAATATACTTTTCTTGTTCAAAATTTAGTCATTCCTCAATAGTGGTTTATTTCTTATTGTTACCTCTTTTAACTTTATTCATTTCTTCCTTTTTTAATCTCGGCTGCACAGGTTCCCTTCCAGACATGTTGTCTCACAGCAACCATTTACATCCCTGTCTTGAATATTTTTCCAAATGCTCCAATGCTTGGTCTACTAAGCTTTTAATTACAATATAGCTCCTAAACTCAACTGTCACCTTCTTAAAGTGACCCAAATTGAAGCAGTAATACATCACTGAGTTTTATTTTCTTATTACTACTTATTATCTGAAGCAGTTTTATTCTTTATCTTATTGTATTTATATTTGTCTTATGAAATTTTATGTATATCAAGTGCTCAGAGAATCTTAACACCCTTAATAATAAAGTACTTGCTGAATGAACGTGTGCTGTAGATTAGTTTAAGTGTTCAAAAGTGCTCAATACAAATATGAGAAAGGGTCATGTCATTTTTATATTGTTGATTTTCAACCTAATTTTGTCAGGTATAAACCATTATAATAAGTCATATAAAAATTGTACAATTATTTGATGGAGAAATTTCTATAATACAGGAGTTTAAACACTCGTAAAATTTCATAAATTGATCTTCTAAACCACTAACTCAATCTTTAATCTCTAAAGTATTTTATAAGCTGAATTATTTTATCAGATGATTAAACTTTAAGGATGCTATATATGTTAAAAGAATAGGAAGAGTAATTCTTAAAATTGAAATTCTTTTATAAGTCAGATGTGTTGATAATATATTTTTAAATTCTCTACTATTCCTAAAATATCATCTAATAATCACAGTTCCACTGTGTACTTCCATGAGTTCAATGTTTTATAAAAAAGAAAACTAACAGTAATAATAATAATAATATAGATCTCACATATGACTGAGAACATAAGGTGCTTATCTTCCTGTGCCTGACTTATTTCACTTAAGTTAGTGTCCTCCAGGCTCACCCATGTTGCTGTGAATGACAGGATTGCATTTTTTTTCATGGCTAAATAGTAATCCATTTTGTGTATATCCCACATTTTCTTTATTTATCAGTTGATGAATATTTAATCTACATTACCATTAACATCATAAAATAATTCCCTTTTCCCCACATCCCTACCAGCAGATGTTATGTTGTATTTTTGATAATAGTAATTAAATTAGGGTAAAAATGGTATCTCCTTGTAGTTTTGATTTACATTAATTTGATTATTAGTGATGCTGAACTTTTTTCATATACTCGTTGGCTATTCCAATATCTTTCTTTGAGATATGTCTGTTCAGGTGCTTTGCCCACTTTTTAATTGGTGTTTTACATTTGAGTTATTTGAATTTCTTCCATATTCTGCATATTAGTCCCTTGTCAGATGTATTTGCAAAATTTTCTCCCATTATACTAATTGTCTCAACTCTATTATGTTTCATTTGCAGTGCAGACAATTATTTATTTGTTTACAATTTCATTTGTCTATTTTTGGCTTGGTTGTCTGTGCTTTTGAAGTCTTATTCATAAAATATTTGCCTAGCCCAATGTGCCGAAGCATTTTCCCTGTTTTTCTCTAGCAGTTTTATAGTTTGAGCCTCAAATTTAAGCCTAATACATTTTGGTTGATTTTTTATATGGTGAGAGATCAGGGTCTGTTTATTTACTTTGCATATAGATTTCCAGTCCTTTGTTAAAAATCAGTTGGCTCTAAAGACATGGATTTATTTCTGGGTTTTCTAACCTGTTTCATTGATCTGTATATCTGTTTTTATACCAACATTATGCTGTTTTAGCTACTATAGCTTTATAATGTAGTTTAAAATCAGATCATGTGATGTCTCCAGCCTTGTTCTTTTTCATCAGTATTACTTTGGCTAAGTGGGTTTTTTTTTTTTATTGTTACTGTAGTTCCATACAAATTTTAGGATTGTTTTTTCTATTTCTGTGAAAAATGTCATTGACTTTTTAATAAAAATTGCATTGAATCTGTAGATTGCTTTGAATAGTATGGTCATTTTAATGATATTAATTATTTCAATCGATAAGCATGGGATGTCTTTCCATTTGTTTATATCTTCAATTTATTTTACCAGTGTTTTGTAGTTTTCATTTTAGACATCTTTCCTCTCCTTGGTTAAATTTATTTCTAAGTTTTTATTTGTGGTAGGTATTGTAAATGGGATTAGTTTCTTGATATTTTTTCAGTTAGTTTGTTATTGGTGTATATAAATACTACTAATTATTTTATGTTTGTTTTGCATCCTGTAACTTTACTTAATTCATTTACCAGTTCTAAGAGTTATTTAGTGAATGCTTTAGGTTTTTCTATATATAAGATCATATCATCAGCAAAAAGAGACAGTTTGACTTCCTATTTTTCCAATTTAGATGCCCTTTATTTCTCACTTTTGCCTAATTGCTCTGGCTAAGACTCTGTACTATGTTGGATGGCAGCAGGGAAGTGGGCGTTGCTCTCTTGTTTTAGTTCTAATAGGATAATCTTTTAGTTCTTCCCTTTTCAGTATGATGTTAGCTGTGGGTTTGTTAGCTTTATTGTGTTGAGGTATGTTCCTTCAATACTTAAGTCATTTAGAATTTTTGTCACGAAGGGATGTTGCATTTTATTAAATGATGTTTCTGCATCTATCGAGATGACTATATAGTTTCTCTCAGATATTCTTTTGATGTGATATATCATGTTTATTTGCTTGTGTATTTTAAACTATTCTTGCATGCCTGGGATTGATTCCATTTTACTATGAGTTATTATAGTTTTGATATGCTGTTGGATTCAGTTAGCTAGTATTTTGTTGAGGATTTTTGTATCTATATTCATTGGAAATATTGGCCTAAAGATTTTTTTTTTTTTTTTTTTTGAGAAGGAGTTTCACTCTTGTTGCCCAAGCTGGAGTGCAGTGGCATGATCTCAGCTCAATGTAAACTCCACCTCCCTGGTTCAAGCAACTCTCCTGCCTCAGCCCCCTCAATAGCTGGGATTACAGGCATGCACCACAATGCTTGGCTGATTTTGTATTTTTAGTAGAGATGGGGTTTCTCCATGTTGGTCAGGATGGTCTCAAACTCCTGACCTCAGGTGATCCACCCTCCTCAGCCTCCCAAAGAGCTGAGATTACATGTGTGAGCCACCATGCCCAGCCGCCTAAAGATTTTTACTATTGCTGTTGTGTCTGTCTGGCTTTGGCAGCAGGGCAATGCTGGTCTTAGAAAATAAATTATAAAAAATTCTATTCTATTTAACATTTTAAGGTATTTTGGAAAGAATTTATGTTAGTTCTTCCCTATAAGCTTGGTAAAAATTTAGCAGTAAAACCATCTGGTCTTGGGCTTTTCTTTGTTGTAAGACATTATTCAATCTCATTACTAGATATCAAACTGTTCAGGTTTTCTATTTCTTCTTGGTTCAGTCTTGGTATGCTATATTTGGCCAGTGTATTAGTCTATTTTCACACTGCTGATAAAGACATGCCCAAGGCTGGGCACTTTACAGAAAAAGAGTTTTGATTAACTTACAGTTCCACATGGCTGGGGAGGCCTCACAACGATGGTGCAAGGCAAGGAGGCACAAATCACATCCTAAGTGATGGCAGCAGGCAAAGAGAGAGCTTGTGCAGGGAAACACCCCCTTAAAATACCATCATATCTCTTGAGACTTATTTGCTATCATGACAACAGCACAGGAAAGACCTGTCCCCATGATTCAGTTACCTCCCACCAGGTCTCTCCCACAACACATAGAATTTCAAGATGAGATTTGGGTGGGGACACAGCCAAACCATATCATTCCGCTCTGGCCCCTCCCAAATCTCATGTACTCACATTTCAAAACCAATTAAGCCTTCCCAACAGTCCTCCAAAGTCTTAACACATTTAGACATTGTTTTGTTTTGTTTTGTTTTCTTCTTTTGGCACTTTATCTCATCTCATTCTCTCCCGGCATGGAATTTTTCTGCTCCGAATTCTACTGATAATCTGATGGGTATTCCCATATATGTAACCTGACATTTTACTCTTGCAGTTTTGATAGTTCTCTCTTTGACTTCTACTTTTGAAAGTTTAACTATAATGTGCCTTTAATATGACTTTCATGGTTTAATCTATTTGTGAATCTTTGAATCTTGGGATGTCTATAGCTTTCCCAAGACTTGGGAAGTTTTCAACTGTTACTTTATTTAATATATTTTGCATGGCTTTTCTCCTCTCTTCACCGTTGTAGCTTTCAAAATGGAAAGATTTGTTCACTTAATGGTGCACCATATTTCACACAGACTTTCTTTATTCATTTTTTTGTTTGACTGGATTATTTCAAAAGACCTTTATTCAAGTTCAGAAATTCTTTCTTCTGCTTTATCTAGTCTATTGTTAAAGCTCTTGATTATGTTTTTTATTTCTTTCACTGAATTTTTTAATCTAAGATTTCTATTTGGTTCTTTTTAAAATATGTATCTCTATGTTTTATTTCTTATTCAGATTATGAATTGGTTTCCCAATTTGTTTTTATTGTCTACCTGTATTCTCTCATGTCTAGCTTAGTTTTCTTCAGATCATTATTTTCTACTTTTCAGGCCTTTTGCAGATTTCCTTTTCTGTGGCATCTGTTACTAGAGAATTATTTTGTTCCTTTAGAAACTATGTTTCTTTGCTTTTTCATGTTTCTTATGTCTCTACCTTGATGTCTGCACATCTGGTATAACAGTCACTTGTTCCAATTTAATTAAATAACATTCATAGAGGAAGACTTTTTACTGTAGATTTATCTACAGTGTCAGTTGGGTAGGGTGTTTTGGGTTTTTGTTCTGAATGGCCATTGTAGTGTAGTCTCCACATGATTTAGTTGGCTATACTCAGTGTCAGGGTGTCTGCATGTTCCCCCGTGGCTTAGGTTATAATTGCTTATAGAGGCTGTGGGGCAGTTTTGTTGGTGACAGAGGCACTGGGTAAGCTAGTTCTCAAGTCCCTGATTAGCATATGTGGATACCAGCAGTGGCAGCAGCAGGATCTATACAAGCCAGATCTCAGGCCTCTGGGCAGCACATGCAGGTACCCTTAGTTTTCTTTAAAATACATTTTTTTCATGAACAAATCTTTTTAATTTAAAACTTTTTGGCTGGTGATTACCATGACTCTTCATGCATCCTTTTACAAAAATCACCCATTTGCAATATTTAATTTCATAGCAGCTGTTGGAATCTTTAATACTGTTACATATTATCTCCATTACACATATACATAATTCTGTATACTTTGATATGCAAGTTTTGTTCTCAAGTTTATAGGACTCTCGTTAAAAATCTTAATGTTTATTAAGGTCTCAAAGAACTTAATAGTGAAATAAAACAGTGAAATTTTCTTCAGTTTAAGCATAAAGTAATGGATCAGATAAAAGTTTCATGCCAAAAATTGACTTTTTTAAAAAAAAGTCAACCTTTTGAGGAGTGATTTACATACAAAATTTTCAGTAATTTTACATGTACAATTAGATCAATTTGACAAATGTATACAGAATATAATGGCCACAACAATCATGACGTTAAAAAAAGCCATCAGTCAAAAATGCCTTCATGTTCTTTGTTGGTCAGTTCCTCCCTCAGTCCTCAGCCCCTGACAATTACTAACTTGTCTGTGGCATAATGTGCTTTGTGTCTTCTAAAATGTTACCCAGAGAGTGTCATACAGTATGTAGATTTTCTGCTTTTTTACTTCACAAAATGTTTTTGACAAACATCTGTGATGTTGAATGTATCAGCACTTATGTTACATTGTTGAGTAGTATGTCCTTGCATGATTATTCTACAATCTCTTCGTCCGTTTATCAATTGATGAATGTTTGGGTTGTTTCCAGTTTTCAACTATTATAAAAGTGCTATGAAGATCTGAGTAAAATATTTTATATGACTATATATTTTCCCATCTCTTGTGTAAATACCTACGAGTAGATATCTTTGACTGTGTGGCAAGTGTATAACTAACTTTAACAGAAACTTTCTATTTATATAAAATTAGATGTACATATAGATGAAGTATTTGGTAGATCTAAATCATAAAACACAGACTGGTGGTTTCACTGTGGCGTTTTTGTTTTGTTTTAGACACAGGGTCTCAATCTGTAACCTAGGCTGGACTGCAATGAAGTGATCACAGTTCACTGCAGCCTCAAACTCCTTGGCTTAAGAAATCCTTCTGCCTCAGCCTCGAGTAGCTGGGACCACAGGTATGTACTGCCAAGCCTAGCTAATGTTTTAATATTTTGCAGAGATAATGTCTCACTATGTTCCATATGCTGGTCTCAAACTACTAGCCTCAAGTGATTCTTTTGCCTTAGCCTTCCAAAGGCTGGGATCATAGGCATAAGCAACCACTCTTGGCAAATGGTAAGATTTTTAACAGCCAAATTACTTTCTCAATGATAATTGACAAATGCTGTTCTTTTAAAGTAGCTTGCATACAATATGCTTCCAATTATTTTTGCAAAATTTACAATATTTTAGCATAAAGTTTTTTATAGTATTCTTTTGTTATTTTTAATATCTGTTGTATCTAAACTAATATCTATCTTCCAACCACTTTGCTCTTTTATCTCAATGAATCTTGCACAAAATAAGTGTATATTTTTTTCAGAGCCAACTTGTTCTGCTTTTTCTTCTCTTATCTTTTAACATTGTACAGTTAAGCATTATACCTACAATTCAATTATTTTTACCTTTCTCTATTTAGTTGTATTCATTTTCTAATTTCATACATTAGATGCTTAGCTCGACATTTACTAATTCTTCTGGTTTGCCCATACAAGCAAAGACATTTGATTTATTATCCTCTAAGCATTGCTTAAGCTTTGTGTCATTTCTTATGCTAGCAGTGTTTTCAATATAGTTCACTTGTGTATATTTATTATATTTTATTTGACCTTTGAATTACTTACATGTGCATTTTCTAATTTTTACTCAACCTTTGAACTAATATTTTGATTGATTCTAAATTTCATTGAAAATAAAAAAGTATCAATATTATATTGTGTTTTTTTGAAGTTTGTTGAAATTTAGTTACAACCTAATATATTATCAAATTACTCATGTTCACTGTGGGCTTTATTTTATTTTTATTATTTATTTATTTATTTATTGAGACAAAGTCTCACTCTGTTATGCAGGCTGGAATGCAGTTGTGTGATCTTGGCTCACTGCAACCTCCACTTCCGGAGTTCAACCAATTCTCTTGCCTTGCCCTCCTGGGTAGCTGAGACTACAGGCACCCACCACCACACATAAATTTTTGTATTTTTAGTAGAGAAGGGGTTTCGCCATGTTGGCCAGGCTGGTCTCAAACTTTTGACCTCAAGTTATCAACCGTCTTGGCCTCCCAAAGTGCTGGGATTATAGGTGTGAGCCATTGTGCCTGAACAATCTGTGGGCTTTAAAATAATGTAACTTGTTAGTATTGGATACAGACTTTTGTACATAAATGAGTTGTTCATTACTTTAGTGACTTAATTATGCCGATAAATTTTTCGAACACTTAGCATATTTGTTCCATTGGTCTATTAATTATTGGACTAGAAATACTAAGCTATTCTGCAATTATTACGGATTTTTCCATTTTTCCTTGTAGTTCAGTTCATTTTTTTATTTACATACACCAAAACTATTTTATTTGATACATACAAACTCAGCATATCTACCCAGCATATTGTACAACTTGTTATGCATTATTTTTCTGTTATTTGTAGGTACCTAATTCATAAGTACCCAAAATTTCTTAGTATTCGCTTTAATAAGCCTCTAATTTATTTTATTTCATTTACTATTTATGTGTCTTTCATACATATCAGATACCTGGATTTTTTAAAGCTTGTTTTTGTTATTTTGGATATTTAAGATTTTGCACATTCATTCCCAGTTCCGCTAAGCTATGGATTTAAGATATGTTTACTACATATTGTTCAGGGTAATTATTGATTTTCCAACAGAAAATCCTTTTCAGGATGTTTGTTATTTATATTTCCCAATATGGAGCTCTCAATCAATTTTCAGACTACAGCTAAAATTAAAAAATAAATCTGAACATATAACTTCTTGATAGCCTTGAATGGCTTCTTCTTGACTTTATTGGTCCTTACCATACTATATGAGGCTCTGAAATTTGGAGCTGTGTACTTCTCCAGCTTCAACTTTTGTCAATAACATGTTATACTTTTCATTTCAAACAAGTTACACATTTTATACCCTTAACATCATCATTTTTTCCCTTGGACTCTGGTCTTTCAAGCATTTCTTTTTTCTCTACACAGAATTTGTCACCTATACCAGAAAGACCATTCCAGCTCATCCATATGTGTGTTAGATACCTTTTCTAGTTTTCTCAGGGTTACCATAGAAAAAGTACCTCAGACTAGGTGGCTAAAAATCAAACATTTATTTTCTCACAGTCTGGAAGCTAGAACTCTGAGATAAGGTGTTGAAAGGGTTGCTTTTTTCCCCCAAGGCTGCTCTTTTTGGCTTCTGCCTAGGCCTTTACATGTTCTTCCCTTTGTACTGATATGTGTTCAAATTTGTGTTCAAATTTCCTGGTCCTATTGGATTCTGTTTCATTTTAATGACCTCATTTTAACTTACTTACCTCTTTTAAGACCCTATTTCCAAATACAGTTACAGTCTGAGGCACTGGAGCTTAGGACTTCAACATATAAATTTTGAGGGAAACACGATTCTACTTATAAAACTTGGTACTTCTCCTAATTTAGCACAGATTTCTAGATGTATAATATTTATTTATTTATATCCTCCAGAAGACTATGTAATTTGAGAACAAGTTTTGATCATCTTTGTCTTATTGTATCTCTAGAGCTTGATCCAATACTCAGTACATATTGACGAACAAATGGGTATGACTTTATTTTTCAAAATTAATTGACATTTGCTCACATTTATACTGAATTTTATTGTTCCTCTGTATTACATAAAGTCTACCAGGAGAGGTAGAGGTTGCAGTGAGCCAAGATCACGCCACCGCACTCCAGCCTGGGTGACAAGAGTGAACTCCGTCTCAAAAATTAAAAAAAAAAGTCTACCGGGAATATATATATATAACTTCTTTAAAGTAAAAAAAAATCTTTTATATACTTTAAGTTCTGGGATATATGTGCAGAATGTGCAGGTTTGCTAGGTAGGCATCTACCTGCCATAGTAGTTTGCTGCACTCACCAAACTATCATTTACATTAGTAATTACAGAAATAGTGAAAGTTGCAAGAGAAATAGAATTAGAAGTGAAACCTGAAGATGTGACTGAACTGTTGCAATCTCATGGATCAGATTTGAATGGATGAGAAGTTGCTTCTTACAGATGAGCCAAGAAAGTGGTTTCTTGAGATGGAAACTATTTCTGGTAGAGATCCTATAAACACTGTTGAAATGACAACAAAATATTTAGAATGTTACATAAACTTAGTTGATAAAGCAGCAGGAGAGTTGGAAAGGATTGAATCCAATTTTGAAACAAATTCTACTGTGGTTAAAATGCTATCAAATAGCATATCACATGCTACAGAGAAGCCTTTAGGAAAGGAAGAGTAAATTGACACAGCAAACTTTATTGTTGTTTTATGTAAATAAATTGGCTCATCCATCCAAGCTTCAGCAACCACCACCCAGATCAGTCACCAGCCATCAACAATGAGGCAATACCTTCCACCAGCAAAAATATAAATCACTGAAGGCTCTGGTGATTTTCAGCACTTTTTAAGAAATAAAGTATTTTAAAATTAAGATATATACACATTGTTTTGTAGACATAATGCTATTACACACTTAACAGACTACGGCATATTGTAAATATGACTTTTATATGTACTGTGAAACCATAAACTTTGTATGACTCACTTTATTGTGATAGCTGTTTTATTGTGGTGGCATGGAAACAAACTTGTAATATATCTGAGGATCTGAGGTATGCCTGTAATTCTATTTAGAGTGTGTGTGTGTGTGTGTGTGTGTGCATGTGTGTGTGTATGTGTGTGTGTGGCTTCCAATCTTCCAAAAAGCAGTTATCAAGAAGGAACAAGATACATAGGACAGTTGTTGGAGGAAATGCCTGTGAACAAAGGGTAGAAAGCAGAGGCAGGTGTGGAGACTTCGGACCACAACGCAAAGTTGAGCCCTTTGAAAGTAGAGAGAGGAGTAATGAGGGCTGCATAGAAAGAGCCTCTGATTAGAGTGCAGTTAGCAGAGAATTTCAGCCAGGCAATGAGGAACCTCAAAACAAAGACTACCCATTGACTAAGTCCTTCATTTGTCAGGAATGGTCCAGCTCCAATTTCCCTGCTTGCTTAGTCATTGGCTGGGAGCAGCCCAGCATATATGTGAGGACAGTGTAAACTCTGCAGAACACTCTGAAGATACAGCCGTTGGAGAATTCCAGGTTATCACACTTCTCCCAGCAGCTCCTCCCTTTAAGCGCAAACTCCATGGCATATTCCCATGACTGCCACAGAGACCTGGGGGTTGTATGCCCCTCTGGCCTTTAGCCATGCCAGGCTGGCTGACTGATTATTCCAGGTATAAACCCATCAGCATGGAAATTGAACCTAGGATCACCAAGAGAATTTTAGACTGTAATCAGGACCTTATATTGCCTATTCCCCTTTATTTGGCTATGATTAAACAGTTAGATACCCAGTCCTCAGAGATTAAGAAAGAACTTCACCATTAAATCAACTGCAAATCAATTCTATTTATACTTTTCTAACCCCATATTCCATGGAAACCATTCTCTGCCCAACACCATATTCAATAGAGTACTTGATATTCTGTGGATATATATGTGCTTCGTCTTAGTAGACATTTCCTTGCCACTTCTCTAATCATTGCCAGTTACTGGAGTCCTTAAGTAAATAGATTTTTGTAAGTGCATCTGTATTCTCCACTGAGCCCTGACTTTCAAGACAAAATACAATCTAACTCATTTCATAGATTTTGTTCAATAACTGGAGTTAATTTTTCAAATGAAAACAAAAATAATGAAGAAAGTTTTTAGTTTGTTTGTTAAGCACCAATATAATCCATTTCACCTTAGAATCACGATCTACTATTTGACACTAAATATATAAAAATAAACATATTTTAGTCTCTAGTTTTTAAGTTCCTACATTCCATCTTGTAAAAGAGTCTTGTAAGTATACCTAATCAGAATATTCCACGCTCTTATCCTCAGCATTTAATCTGCTGAAATTAGAGCTAATACTACTGAAATGTATTTTAACTGTCAATTGCAGCTTCACAAAGTGTAATGAGTTAGAGAGATGTAAAAGCAAAAGTGGCAATTGGTAACAATTTTCTGAATGAGAGGAGGAAAGTTCTTGTGTAACTCAAGTGCTGTGCATGTAATTATTGTCTTTAGAATGATTTGAATGTGCTTTTTGTGATTTAAGTTCAAGATAAGTACATAATCTTATTCTACATTAATGCAAGTAGGTTGGCAGATATATTAAGAAGATTGTCAGTGTTCCATTTGAACTATTGCCATCTCTTTTGTACTTAATTAAAATCACTGACTCTTGATTTGTTACCTGAGCAGAAAGGTGTAGCACATGTGGTACCATGTATAATTCTGTTTCCTATTCAAGACTAAAGAACATACAAAGAATTTACTGTACTTATGTTTTTGAAAGAATATTGGGTAATATAAGATCAACAGCACCTGGCTTTCAGGGGAAAAAATATGATAAAAAATCAATTGTCAACCACGCATGCTGGCTTATGCCTGTAATCTGAGAAATTTGAGAGTCTGAGGCAGTCAGATCACTTGAAGTCAGGAGTTTGAGACCTGCCTGGCCAACATGGCAAAAACCCGTCTCTACTAAAAATACAACATTTAGCTGGGTGTGCTGGCATGAGCCTGTAATCCCATCTACTTGCGAGGCTGAGGCAGTAGAATCACTTGAACCCAGTAGGCGGAGGTTGCAGTCAGCTGAGATCATGCCAATGCACTCTAGCCTGGATGACAGAGCAGAACTCTGTCTCAAACAAAACAAAATAATGCGTTGTCCAAAATACATTTCTTTGTAAATATAAAAACATGTGCAATAAAGATAATCAGCCCCATGGAGTAGTCAAAGTAGCACAGTTATAGGAGTTAGAGAATTTAGACTATAATCTTAGTATTTTCATGTTATTGGTAATATTTTTTGTATTTAAAGTGTTTTTGAAATCACTATATTTTTTTTTGTTGTTTGAGACAGTCTCACCTTGTCACCCAGGCTGGAGTGCAATGGCGCTATCTCGGCTCACTGCACCTCTGCCTCCCAGGTTCAAGTGATTCTTCTGCCTCAGCCTCCAGAGTAACTGGGACAACAGGTGCGCACCACCATGTCTGGCTAATTTTTGTATTTTTAGTAGAGATGGGTTTCACCATATTGGCCAGTCTGGTCTTGAACTCCTGACCTCATGATACACCCACCTCAGCCTCTCAAAAGTGCTAAGATTACAGGCATGAGCCACCACGCCCTGCCTTGAAATCACTATTAAATTAATATATTATCTTGAGGTGAGCTACAGTTGGCACCTTAAAGAAAATGGTTGATCCTGTCATTTTACCTGATCTCTGTGTTGCTTCTCTCCACATGCACCAAGAAGTAAGAGATTACATTTCTAATAGATGTTTAGGTTTCACGTAGAAAATGTGTCTCCACTAACTACTCTATTTTCAAATATTAATTGCGTTTGGCACATTGTAGGTGCTTAACAATTCCTCATTTAATAGATTCAATGTACAACTATTGCAAAAAGTAAACCTATTTTAACTAGATTTTTCAGATAGCTAATGTCCCCCTCATAAATATGCTGGGAGAAGCTGATTTTCTAAAGCTGAAGAGAAAATCACTCTAAAACTTAATAAAAATAATCACTTTATATTTCTTACAATTTTTGTGGGTCAGGAATTTACAAAAATCCTTACTAGGATTTTATGTCCTCTGCAGTAACACAGTTACTATATCTGGACTGAAAATGGCCACAGCTTGGAAGCATCTCTTTCAGTCTCTCTCTTAGTCTTGGTGATTCCAGTCTAGTCTTTTCTAGTGGACTATTTTTGGCATCTTCACAGCATGGTGGCCTTAGGTCAGTAGGGTGTGTATATGCTGGCTGTAGACTTCAAGAAGGAAAACTAGTGTGAATATCACCTTTTATGACCAACTCTCAGAAGTCACATAATTTCAGTTGCATCATAAACAAAAAAGTTTCATTTGTACAAAAAGTTGTAAAATTCCATCCAGTTTCAAGGGGAGGTAACAAAGACCACCTCAACATTCACTGTGAGAAATGTCAAAGAATTTTTACATAAATTGTAAAACTACCACAGAAAATTAAGAGGATGTATATAAAGAGGTCTTGGGCATAGTCAGCATTTAGTAGTCATTTGACAATATATGATTAATTGAATTAAATGAGCTATGTGAATTTCTAATAGAGCAGGAGATCATCTATATATGACTATCCAGTCAAAATAATAAAATTAATCCAACAGTCTGTTGTAAACTTAAAGTATAAATTCCAAGCAGGATTTTTGTACAAGGGTAGAAGTTTCCTATAATTATTAGCTTAGGTGTATGATTAGATATTTTTATAATCAAGTTGATAATTGAGTAGAAGTTTCAAATATTCATCACACAAATCAGATAGTCATTTACAAAGAAAATCCTAAATAAATAAAAATGTACAAAGCTGTTGTTTTGTATCTGGGGGATCTCTGATTTCCCTTGTCTGTCTATATTTTTTTATTTATTGACCATATTATTCTGGATAATGGAGAGCTACAAGTATACCTCAATGCTCATAATGCCATTTCCAACGAAAGAAAATTACCGGTAAGCCTTGACTCCAATAATTACATTCTCAACAAAAATGTAAGCTGGGAGTTAATTCTGAGTTAAAATAATAAGACTGAATCCGCTGAAACTATCATATGGTAACTCTGTGTCTAAGTGACTAAATTAGTATTTTCAAATGAGTAAGAATTATGTACCAAAAATTTTTCTCATCTAAACCAATTTATTCTAGTAATGTTTTTGTTCCAGTCCCCAGCCAGCAATCATGCTGAGATCAAAAGACAGACAAAAACAAATAAAATAAAACCTCCTAAAACTGTCTGTTCTTTAAACCTGTGACATAAGTCTTCCTTCAAGGGCACCCTTGAAAACCTATACAGTAGCAAAAAGTCACTTGCCGCTAAGATTGACACATTCTATCACCCAAACCATCACAAGGAGGAAACAATGTTCTCTGAAGTCAACCACCTAGGGCTTCTTTTTATATGAGTTGCTGGTACACTAGAAATAATGCATACAGAAAAGGCGGGTACTGCATTTTTGTTGTTGTTTAAAGAAAAGAAATGGCACAAAAGTAATTTAATATTAAATCAAGATGGCAACATTGTATTAACTCCTCTGGTTGAACCTGCCCATGCACTGAGAAGTAAGAGATTACATGAAAGGGGTCCTTGCAAACTGAACCAAAGGATAGCAACAGACAATCCTCATTTGTGATACAGCATTTATCTCTTTATAGTAACAATAGCATAGGGGGAGATGGTATAGTTGGCATCATAGCTTTCATGGGAAAGATTTTGGATGATGAGAGGGATAAAGTGATACAAAGGCTGTATTTCTTTATATCTGAAATCCTACAGAAGTCCTAACACTATTTCCAATAGTTTGATTCTGAATCCTTTAAATATTTGACATTTATATTTTCCTCAAAGATTATCTAAAGATACACTAGTGGAGGGATTTAAGCTACACATACGTATATATAAAATCAGATAAAAATCTGATTATTAGCATGGTATAGGCAGAACAGATTAGGGGCTGATATTCAACATATTGTTTTATTATCTCAGAGAAAGTCTTATTTTCCCCTCTAAAATATGGCAAGTTTGAAATTAATAATTTTGCATTTTCAAGAAAAGAAAAGTATAGTTTTAAGGAGCAACCAAGAAAAGTAGGTAATTCCTAGCCACACTTTATATATTAGTTGTTTTAAGAAATTTAGGGGAAAAAATATTCATATTTGTCATTAGACAGTTACCAGTGCTTTGCTCAATGGGAAGGAAAGAGTTAACTGCAGTCTTACAAACCATTTACTCAATATCTGGCATTGGGCAACCAAAAGAAATGAAGAGCCTCAACTACATCTCCTCATAAATATACTAATGCAATAACCCCCCACCCTTTTCCCACCAGACCTCCTGGTCAAAGTGCTAATGTTATTTACTAGCGGACACTGGACAGTTATCAGAGTTACAACTTGTTAAATTTTTTAAGAAGCTTTTACCAGATATGGTTAGATACTTTATTTGTAAGTCAACTTGGAAGTTATGAGTTTGTAGGGAACTGCTGGCTGGAGCATGGAAGCTAGTCAAGTAAGCTGTGTATTAGTTGGGCATGGTTGGGCGTGCCTGTGGTCCCAGGTACTAGGGAGACTGAGGGAAGAGCATAACTTGAGCCCAGGAGGTTGAAGCTGCAGTGAGTCAATTATCGCACTACTGCACTGGAACCTGGAGGACAGAGCAAGATCCTGTCTCGAAAATAAAAAAAAGTACACTGTGTAATTAATGGATTATAGAACTGGAATGTTCCAAAACCTGAAGCACTCCCTCTGTGTGATTGATCCCTCTCCACACATTTCTGAAGAGACACATCTCTTAAACCTAAAATTAAAATAGTTCTGAATCTGGGAGAAAAGGTGCATTTTTGATTAGTCTCAGACTGCTGTAAGAAAAGAGTATTTCTCCTGGCCTAGGGATTGCTTGTCTCTTTTGAATTATTAGTTCAGTTTAGCATTGGGTAAATCTATTACTCATGAATGTGTGATATACAAATAATATGTCAATCTTATAAAAAGAGGTAAATATTAAATAACCTAGTTAAAAACCTGTGCAGCATTCTGACTCTTGAACTAAGCTTGGTCTCCTATACATCATATTGACCTTAGCATACAAAGGTAGAATTATTTATTTGCAAACAGTTCTTTAGACAACAAACTATGAAACCGGACTTCAATGCAAAATGCAATAAAAATTAATAAAAAATTATCATAGTGGATCCTTTGATCTATAATACTAACTTACATTGAGGTATGATTTTATGAACTTTTAAGTGACTGAAGTAATATTCTCTACACTTTTTTATCTTGTGATATTTAAATGCTTTACTAAAACAATTACTAAAATTTGGAAAAACTGATTTTAACCAAAGGGGAGAAATAGGTCAACATAAGAAGCAGCAATAGATTTAGCACCTCTGGCATAAATCATTACTATCATGAGAACACTATTTAAAACCATATTTGTATTTTGCCTTATGGATTTCATTTCTTTGGTTAAAAATACTTAATAAAGATAAAAGAAATAATTTAATGGAAGCTTTAGGCAATCTATAAGAATATGGGTTACAATTACTTTTTTTTTCCTATTTGGAGTATATTTCACTATTATATCTCATTTTTCCTAAAAGTTGTATAGTCTTTGGCGTGAAATCATTTTAAATTAAAACAAAGACATAAAAGGAAAACATAAAAACACTTCATTCTACTTAAAATATAAATGAAAGAAACATTTTGTTTCCTGTTTTTTGGTATTATAATCTATTTATTGAATCCCTAATGATAAATGTCCTACCCCATCCTAGGCTCTGAGGATACAAATATAAACTAATTAGACACATTATCTTCTTTGAAAGGCTTTATGGTCCAGTAGAAGGGATATAATGGAAATAAAAACTGATAAATGCGAAAAAAAAAAGTAATTGCTAACTGTATTTGATGATACAAAAGAAAAAAAAAAGCTCTCTGAAAAAGATGAGAGTAGATCCTGTATCCACTTTATTTAATGTTTGTAGAGAAAATCCTCTGAATGGTGACTATTGTTAAGTATGAACATAAGCTCACTTATTTTTATTAAATACAAACTGAATTGAGTTGCTTTCTCTGTATGTGGAGATTAATAATCTAGTATCTAAAAATCTGTTAAAATATATCCAAAGGATTTTAATAGGACATTTTTGTGAGAAGCCTGACATAGAACACGAACTATTTAATTTTTATAGGTTGAGAAATATCAATAAATATTGGACTCAAAGTTTTTCAAGGGCAAGGCCAATATCTTATTAATTTTGTTCTGCTGGCATTAGATTAGTGCTAATTCTCAATATGAAACCATGGAGGCAATTTCTACAGTAGAACTAATCAGCAAGTTCTCATTATTACCCTTCTCTAATAAAAGTTTTGCCTTTTAATATATTTTAAATATAGGTGATATTTAGCTGCTTGCAATGAATGTAATAATTCAATTATCATAAGCTACTTTACTCTATGAGAAAGTTAAAAATATTTGAAAATTATATTTACACTTTTGCATATGCCATTTTAATGTAGTCCTCATTGCACCTCCCAGCAGCAATCAAAATGATATGGTCACTAAGGACTGTGTTGCTTCATAGAAAAATGTTTAAATAATAGCTCACTGCCCCCTGAAAAATAGAACATCAATGTTCCCACCCAAACATCACGTCGAATTAGAGGAGGGAACTGATGGGAGGTGATTGGATCCTGGGGCCTGATTTCCCCCTTGCTATTCTCATGATAGTGAATGAGTTCTCACAGGATTTGATTGTTTAAAGTGTGTGGCACCTCCCCCTTCTCTTTCTGTCTCCTGCTGCCATGTAAAAAGGGACACTTACTTCCCCTTCACCATTCACGTGACTGTAAGTTTCCTGAGTCCTCCACAGCCATGTGTAACTGTGAGTCAACAAAACCTATTCTCTTCGTAAATTACCCAATTTTGGGTAGTTCTTTATAGCAGTGTGAAAATGGACTAATGCAGAAAATTTGTAGTAGGAGTGGGGCATTGCTATAAGGATATCTGAAAATGTGGAAGTGACTTTGGAATTGGGTAGCAGGCAGAGGTTGCAAGAGTTTGGAGAGCTCAAAGAAGACAGGGACATGAGTGAAAGTTTGGAACTTCCTAGAGACTTGTTTAATGGTTGTTATCAAAATGTTAATAGTGATATGGACAGTGAAATCCAGACTGAGGTGGTCTCATAGGAGATGAAGAACTTGCTGGGAACTGAAGTTAAGTCACTCTTGCTATGCTTTAGCAAAGAGACAGGTGGCATTTTGCCCCTGTCGTAGAGATCTGTAGAACTTTGAATTTAAGAGAGATGATTTAAGGTATCTGGAAGAAGAAATTTCTAAGTAGCAAAGTATTGAAGATGTGACCTCACTGTTTCTTAGAGTGTACACTCAAATGCATGAAGAAAAAAATGGTCTGAAATTGGAACTTATATTTAAAAGAAATAAAAGTTTAGAAAATTTGCAGCTCACCCATGCAGTAGAAAAGAAATACCCATTTTCTGGGGACAAATTAAAGCCAACTGCAGAAATTTGCACACATAACAAGGAGCTGAATGTTAATAGCCAAGAATATGGGAAATGTGTCTCCAGGGCATTCCAGAGATCTTTACGGCAGCTCCTCCCATCACAGGCTTGGAGTCCTAAGAGGCAAAAATTGTTTTGTGGGCCAAGCCCAGGACCCTCATGCTCTGTACAGCCTCAAGACATGGCATCCTCTGCCCCAGCCACTCCAGTTCCAGCCATGGCTAAAAGGGGCCAAGGTACAGATTGGGCCATGGCTTCAGAGGGTGCCAGCACCAAGTCTTGGCAGCTACCACATTGTGTTGGACCTGTGGGTGCACAGAAGGCAAGAGCTGAGGTTTGGGAACTTCCACCTAGATTTCAGAGAATGTATGGAAATGCTTGGATATCAAGGCAGAAGTCTGCTGCAGGGGTGGCACCTTCGTGGAGACCCTCTACTAGGGCAGTGCAAATGGAAAATGTGGGGTTGGAGCCCCCACACTGAGTCCCCACTGGGTGACTGCCCAGTGGAGCTGTGAGAAGAGGGCCACTGTCCTTCAGATCCCAGAATGCTAGCTCCACCAGCAGCTTGCATCATGTGCCTGGAAAAGCTGCAGGCACTCAACACCAGCTCTGAAAGCAGCCAGGGGAGCTGTACCCTGCAGAGCAATAAGGGCAGAGCTGCCCAAGGCCATGGGAGCATACCCCTAACACGAGTATTCTCTGAATGTGATTCATGGTGTCAAAGGAGATCATTTTGAAGCTTTAAGATGTAATAACTGTCCTGCTGAGTTTTGAACTTGCCTGGGACCAGTTTCCCCTTTCTTTTAGCCAATTTCTCCCTTGCGAAATGAGAGTATTTACCCAATGCCTGTACTCCCTTTGTATCTTGGAAGTAACTAATTTGTTTTTTATTTTACACACTCATAGGACAAAGGGACTTACCTTGTCTCAGGTGAGACTTTGGACTGTAGACTTTGGTGTTCATGCTGAAATGAGTTAAGACTCGGGGACTGTTGAGAAGGGATCATTGTATTTTGCAATGTGAGCAGGACATAAAACTTGGGAGGGGCCGGGGCAGAATGATGTGGTTTGGATTTGTGTCCCTGCCCAAATCTCATGTTGAATTGGAGGAGGGGCATGGTGGCAGGTGACTGTGGATCCTGGGAGTGGATTTCCCCCTTGCTGGTCTCATGATAGTGAGTGAGTACTCACAAGATCTGATTGTTTAAAATTATCAGAATTTTTGAGATGAAATTGACCTACCCCTCATTTAAGAATCTTATCAAAAATTGGTTTCAATGTCTATATCTGAGTTTTAGTAATATAAAACAAATTTTACACATTTTAATGAGAGCTTGCATGATTAAAAGTAATGATACACAAAAATAGTTACCTGATTTTGTTCTATACAGTTCCATTTTATTTATGATAGACTAAAAAAGAAAAATGGAAAATGAAGTCCAAGACTTTATTTTCATTGCTCAACTATTGTATTTTAATTACTAAGTACATGCCCATGCATATGGACATATCATTGGCACTTTTCTGAAGAATTAAATTAAAAATTACAAAGTGCACAAGATTTAAAAATTGGGAGAAATTTACAAAATTTTTTTGTCTTTTATTTAATTTATGTATCATATCACAGTTCAGCTCTGACACTGCTCCTAAGGAATCACATGGACATAGTTATGTGCATACAAGCAAAATAAATAGATTCATGAATGCAAATAATTTATAATGATAAGAGTTAAAGTTTGTTGAAGGGTTTAAATACTTTTTTTAAAGTGACTCCTGAATTTTTTATATTTTAGAGTTGATTAAAAAATAAGGTCCAACAGGCAAAATTTTATTACATGAGTCTTTACCATCTTCTCCTGTAAATCCCCATAAAGTCCACAGAAAACTTTTAGACAATAACAATCCTCACCATGGTGTGAAGCCTACACTTTCATGTTTGTCTGACTACAGCAGGCACCTCACACAACCTTGTGGTGTCACAGAAGACATATTCATTCTTGTGAGGCAGTACCAATCCCCTCTACCTAATGTGAGTGGAGACCAGTTGAGGAGCCTGCTCTTCTGATATGAACAGGAGACAGGGAAATACAGGGTAGAAGAGGGCAGATTCCTGGCAAAGGCTCCACCCTAAAGCCTGAAGACCTGCGACCCTAAATGAGGACAGTCATTTCTGTCTTCATACCCAAAAAGTTGCCTTTTGGCCCGCCACACTTTCATCCTCCCCCGATATAAACCTGAGACCTTAGCGGGCACACACACAAGCGGCGGAACATTGGGACCAGCAGATCAGCAATGGCCTAACAACGTGGCAGAGAAAGAGAGAAGAGAGACGTCTGGAGGCAGAGGGGAGTTCAGCGGGGGTGGGTCAGAGAGGAGTCCGGCGGCTGGGCAGCCTGACACCAGGAAAAGTCCACGTTCCCACTCCATCCACCCATTCTGGCTCCCCATCCATCTCGCTTGGAGCCACCTCCATCACTCAATAAAATTTTGCACTCATCCTTAAAGCCCACGTGTGATCTGAGTCTTCCGGTACACTGGGTAAGGACCTGGTATATAAAAGGCTGTCACACCGGCGCCTGCCCTTGCAGTAAGACAGAGGGTCCATGGAGCTGATTAATACACAAGCGGTCTGCAGATGGCAAATCTAAAAGCACTTAGTAACATGTGCCCACAATGGCTTCGGGAGTCACAGACACCACCCCCAGACGCTGCTGTGGGGCTGGAGCCCAAAAGCGCTCCTGCAGGCGTCTCCATCTGTCGGTCTGCGTGCATGCTCTCCCTAGGGGTTTGAGCTGCAGGGTGACCAAGCAGGTGATACCCCTGTCACACATCCTGTGAGGGGAATCAGGGAACTCTCTCATTTCACTCCCACAGATACTCAGAGATAAAGAGACACTTTTCACCCTCCCTGTTGGGGTAGGTCAGTAGAGGTGTAGTGGAAAACCAGGGCTGTATCAAAGCAGGCCTTCCGGAGAGTGAAATTCCTACATCAGCAGCAATAATGCAAATCTCCCCATCTGGGTCAATGGAGGCCAAAACTAAAACCTAGACTTCCATCAACATTGGGCAGGAATGTTAATTCACTTGCTATGAGTCATAGATAGCTTAAAAGTAAGGTGAAATGGCTACAGAAAATAAAACAATAGGACATCCATAATATTCCAAATAAAAATCATAATCATCCCTCATAAGTTTATTCAGTTCTATGCAGTTGATTTTTGTCCTACAAAATTTTGGATTAGCTGTCTCAAGATCCTATCTGTTTTTAGATTAGAGTTTTCAGTATTCTGACTCAATCCATTTATATGACTAAGAGTTGTTTTTTGAGTGTTTGTGTGTATGTGTTTGTTTTGTTCTGTTTTGTTTTGACAGGGTCTCATTCTATCACCCAGGCTGGAGTGCAGTAGTGCAATCTCAGCCCATTGCAACCTCTGCCTCCTGGGCTCAAGTGATCCTCCCACCTCAGCCTACTGAATAATGGGGACTACAGGCATGTGTTACCATGCCTGGCTAATTATTATTATTATTATTATTATTATTATTATTATTTTGTAGAGAGAGATGGGATTTCACCAGGTCACTCAGGCTGGTTTCAAACTCCTGGACTCCAGTAATCCACCTGCCTCGGCCTCCCAAGATACTGAAATTGCAGGCATAAGCCACCGCACATGGCCTGAGAGTTGTTAAAGTGATGCTATCAGAATCTTGAGGCCAAAATCACCTGGCATAGTCGTGTTACATGGGGCTCTAAGACAATCTATCTGTTAAAACCAAAGCATGCTGGCCTGATTGCAAGAGCTTTCAGGAAAGCATCAGAGCAAAATAAAATACTGTCTATAGATGACAAGAAACTTAAAATGTTCATGATTATATGTCCATGATGTGCTATTTCATACAAATTGGATGACTTTTTGTAACCAGCAAAAGAACCCTGAAACTCATTTCAAAGAAATAAAGGGAACAAAAAATAAATTGGTATAGTTATTGTTCCTCCAGACCTCCATTTCGAGCAGCACTTCTTTCTCTGCATACTTATACTGACACCAACAGACAATGATGGCAGCAAATCTCAGAATCCTGTAATGCCTGAATTTATGAGAATAGCCTATTCTTAATCTGATAGAATTCTGAGGAAAAATGGTGGCACATGCTTAGACCTGGCAATGAATAAAGGGCCCAGGGATTGCTTGAGAGCTATTTTTCCATTTTGCAGAGACAATAAAACCATCTCTTTCTTTACTATCTAAAAAGGAAACAATGATCAAAATATCTACTGAGTTCTGAAGCCAATGAACATATATTTTCTTCTGACTCTAGCACACACGCAGCCTGGAGGTTCATTTTATTGGTCATAATCTGTAAAGAGGTTGCACAATGGTGCACTGTTTTCAATAGTGATAAGGAAGTAATAATTTATATTTAGACTTTGAAATTTCTTTAGCATATTACAACTAAAAATGTATTTACATATATATGTGTATATACATTATTTAGTTTTTGTGTGTGGATAGGTGCCATCATTAAAAATAATACATTCTATTGTTTAAGTAACTTTGATTTTTGGTAAGTTCATCTATATAAGTCACCCAACAGGTTCTTCAAGAAAAGCTAGTTTTAAGATAAGTCTTTCATTTTTGTGTGTTTTTAATATAGCCCCTCCAGATGAACACAATGGATTAAACAGCAATCAATTCAAATGAAATTTATTCTCAATTATAGTGTCTCATAAGACCTTTTATTGATATACATACCGTAGTAAATGAATCACAATATGCAATGTTTTAATAGAGTATTTCCTAGTTTGAAACAATTAATTTTAAATGAATCTGGTTTTTGTTTTTGTTTTTGTTTTTTTTTTTGAGACAGAGTTTTGCTGTTTGTCGCCCAGGCTGGAGTGCAATGGCGTGATCTCGGCTCACTGCATCCTCTGCTTCCCGGGTTCAAGAGATTCTCCTGCCTTAGCCTCCTGAGTAGCTGGGATTACAGGTGCCTGCCACCATGCCCAACTAATTTTTTGTATTAAATGAATCTTAAAAATAAAAGCAATATAGTATTATGTGGTGTGCCTACAGAATAGATTGATAAACATCAAAGGCAATTGTAGATTGATTAGGAAAATAGTATATCAAATAAAACTTTCTCATTTAAAGATATTATCTGAAATCACAACAGCCAAGATAGATGGAAGAAATTACTTTTGCATCTTCTCAGATGGTGCGTATATTCTGACCTCAAACTCCGAAAGTTTTGTCTGGAACGTGTGGCTGATAAACCTAAGGGAATGAGAGCTCCATCAATGCTTTCTGGGTTATTTAGTGAACTGTTGTATAAAGCATGAGGCCCTTGGATATAAATTGTGTAGAATTCACAATGTCAGAGACTAAAACAGTCTCATTCAATTAATTTCCTAAGCTTAACAATATGAAGATAGAACATAGATTGCCACTTGTTGATCTAAAGGTGAGCATTGTGACAGATCCTTGAATCAGCTAATAACACCAAATATTTAAGACAAGTTTACAGGAAATTAATGACATTTATTTTTAATGTTCAAAAATAAATTTAAATTTTTAGTAGAGAATGAACATTTTAAAAAATCACTTTATTTTGTATAATTGACATATTAAAAGATGTACATATTTAATATGTTCAACTTAATCAGTTTGAAGAGAAGTATATACCTGTGACAATATCACCACCAAGGTCATAGACATATGTATTACCTCCATTTTCTCCTACTCTCCTTTATTATTATTATGTTTGTGTATGTGTGTGGTAAGAACACTTAACGCAAGATCTACTCTCTTAGAAAACTTTATACAATACAGTATCGTTAGCGATAGACACTATGCTGTGCATTAGATCTTGCATAAGTGACATTTTGTACACTATGATCATCATCTCACCATGTCCCACCCACACATGCCTTCACCACAGCCCCTCGCAATCAGCATTCTACTCTCTGCTTCTAGTTTGACTAATGTGTATTCCACATATAAGTGAGATTATACAGTACTTGTCCTTCTGTGTCTGGCTTGTTTCACTTACTATGTGGTCCTCCAAGTCCATCCATGTTGTCACAAATGGTAGAATTTCCTTCTTTTTTTGAAGGTCAAATTATATTCCACTTCATGTATACACACAATTTCTTTATTAATTTGTCCTTTAATGAACATTTAGGCTGATTCCATATTGTAGTTATTGTGACTAATGCTGCAATGAATGTGGGAATGGAAGTATCTCTGTGAGATTGTGATTTCTATTCTTTAAAATAAATACCCAGAAGGGGAACTGCTGTATCATTTGGTAGTTCTGCTTTTAATTTTTTTGAAGAATCCCATCACAGCTTAGTGCTGTCCTAAAGGTAGTGAGTTCTCATGATATTTGGTGGTTTAAAAGTGTGTGGCAACACCCCTCCCACTCTCTTTTTTTGCTCTTGTTCTGGCCATGGGATGCAGCTGCTCCCAGGTAGCTTTGTGCCACAACTGTAAGCTTCCTGAGGCCAACCCAGAAGCTGAGCAGATGCTAGTTCTGTGTTCCTATAGCATGCAGAATCATGAGCAAATTAAACCTCTTTTCATTACAAATTACCCAGCCTCAGGTATTCCTTTATAGTAATGCAAGAATGGCCTTACACACTGCACACTGTTTATTATAATAATAAATTTATATTCCTCCCAATATGCACAGTGGTTCATTTTTCTCCATTCTTCAATAATCTTTTATATTTAAAAATAATATCTATACTAACAATTATGAGATGATATATATCTCATCATGGTTTTGATTTGCATTTCCTTGATGGCTAATCATGTTGAATACCTTTTTAATATGCATGTTAGCATTTAGATGCCATATTTAAAGAAATGTCTATCTAGGTTCTTTGCCTATTTTTAAATTGGTTTACTTATTTATTTATTTTTCCTATTGAGTTGTAGGACTTATTAGATGTATGGCTTGCAAATAATTTCTTTCATTCCTTAAGTTGACTCTTCACTGTTGATTGCTTTTTTGGTGTGAAGAAGCTTTGTAGTTTGATATAACCCAATAATCTATTTTTTCATTTGTTTCCTGTGTTTTTGACGTCATGTCCAAAATCTCATTGCCTAGACCAATGTCAAGGAGACTTCTCCTTATGTTTTCTTTTAGCTTTCTAGCTTCAAGACCTACATTTGAGTCTTTACTTCATTTTGAGTTGATATTTTTATATGGTATGAGCTAAGGGTCTAATTTTATTGTTCCATGTGGATATCTACATATACTGATACCATTTATTGAGGAAGCTCTCCCTTCCCTATTTTGTATTCTCAGAGCACTTGTTGAAGTTCAGTTTACCTATATTTGTGGGTTTATTTCTAGACTCTTTAATCTGCTTCATTGGTTTCTGTGTTTTCCTGTAATCAAAACAGCATGGAATTGGCAGAAAACAACTTTGTAGTATATTAGCTTTGTAGTATACTTTGAAATCTGATAGTGTGATTCCACCAGCTTTGTTGTGTTTACTCAAGATTGGCTTGGCTATTCGTGGTCTTCTAAGGTTCCTTTTGAATTTTAGGATTTTTTTTTCTATTTCTGTAGAAAATGCCTTTGAAATCTTAATAGGAATTATATTTAATCTGTAGATCAGTTTGGGTAACAATATGGTTTGGATTTGTGTCCCCACCCAAATCTCATGTTGAATTATAATCTTCAGTGTTGGAGGTGGGGACTGGTAGAAGGTGAGTAAATCATGGGGGTAGATCCATCACAAATGATTTAGCACCATTTTCCCTTGGTACTGTACACTGATAGAGTTCTCACAAAATCTGACTGTTTAAAAGTCGGCAGCACCCCTCCACTTCTCTTTCTTCTTTCTGTTCTGGCTATGCAAAGTACTGGCTCCCCCTTGGCCTTCTTCCATGATTGTAAGCTTACTGAACACTCTCCTAGGAGCTGAGAAGATACCAGTGTCATGCTTTCTGTACAGCCTGTGGAACCATGAACAAGTAAACCTCTTTTCTTTATAAATTGCTCAGCCTCTGGTATTTCTCTATAGCAATGTGAGAATGGACTAATACAGAAAAATGGTACTGAGGAGTTGGGCATGGCTATGAAGATACCTGAAAATGTGAAAGCAACTTTGGAACTGGGTAACAGGCAGAGGTTGGAAGAGTGTGAAGGGTCAAGAAGAAGACAGAAAGATGAGAGAGAATTTGGAACTTCATAAAGACTTGTTGAATCATTGTGAATCAAATGCTAATACTGATGTGGACAGAGATGGCTGGGCTGATGAGGTTTCAGTGGAAATGAGAAAGTTATTGGGAACTGGAGCAAAGGTCACTTTTGCTATGCTTTAGCAAAGACCTTGACTGCATTGTGCCCCTGCTCTAGGAATCCGGTGAAATTTGAACTTGAGAGTGATGGTTTAGGGTATCTGGCAGAAGAAATTTCCAAGCAGCAAAGCATTCAAGATGTGCCCTGGCTGTGTCTAACAGCCTATGCTCATATGTGTGAACAAAGAAATGACTATTACAAGTAGTATGAATATTTTAATGGTATTGATTTTTTCACTCTATGAACTTGGGATATCTTTTCATTTCTAGTTGTGTCTTCTTCAACTTCTCTCATCAGTGTTTAATATTTTTCAGGTTACAGGTTGTTCCTTGGTTAAATTGGTTAAATTTTTCTTAAGTAATTTACCCTTTGTAATGCTATTATAAATGGGATTGCTTTTTTAATTCTTTTTTGAGTTTATGTTTTATAGCCCTAATATGTTTTAATAGCCCTAATAATTTTTGAACAGTCCCAGTAAGCTCCATCCAGCAGTTTAGTAGTCCTTTATATTTGAGATAATCTGAAATATTCATATTTTGAGATACTTCCAAAATGTACCTTGCTTCAACTTACTCTGGGTAGTATGGAACTGTCAAATATTTTTGCTCTTCCAACTTTTATTTTAGGTCCAGGTGGTACATGTACAATTTTGTTGTTTGGGCAAATGGCGTGTTGCTGGGGTTTGGTGTACAAATGATTTTGTCACCTAGGTAATGAGCATAGTGTATGTCAGGTAGTTTTCCAATCCTCACTTTCTTCTCACCCTCCACCCTCAAGTAAGTCCCAGGGTCTATTATTTCCCTCTTTGTGACTATGTGCTCTCAATATTTAGCTTTCACTTACTAAACTGTGAACAGAAGGTATTTGGTTTTCTGTTCCTGCATCAATTTGCTTAAGATACTGGCTTCCTGCTGCACCCATGTTGCTGCAAAGGACATGATTTTTTAAAACTGCATAGTATTCCATGGTATCATGGTATATATGTACCACATTTTCTGTATCCAGTCTACTCTTGTAAGGTTATTGTGAAAAGTGCTGCAATAAACATACAAGTGAATGCATCACTGTGGTAGAATGATTTCTATTCCTTTGGGTACACACCCAGTAAAGGGATTGCTGGAGAAACCCTAGCAAATACCATTCTGGACATAGACCTTGGCAAAGATATCATGATGAAGTCTCCAAAAGCAATTGCAGCAAAAACAAAAATTAACAAATGTAGCATAATTAAACTAAAGAGCTTCTGCACAGCAAAAGAAGCTATCAATAGAGTTTATAGAAAACCTACAGAATGGGAGAAAATATTCACAAAGAATGCATTTGACAAAGGTCTAATATACAGAATCTATAAGAAACTCAAACAACTCAATAAAAAAGACCCTATTAAAAAGTGGGCAAAAGACATGAACAGACCATTCTCAAAAGGAGACATATAAGCACCAACAAACAAATGAAAAAATGTTCAACATCATGATTATCAAAGAAATGCAAATGAAAACTACATTCAAATTAAAATGGGATACCATCTTGCATAAATTGGAATGGCTATTATTAAAAAACCAAAAAGTAACAGATGCTGTTGAGGCTGCAGAGAAAAGGAAACACTTATACACTGCTGATAGAAATGCAAATTCATTCAGCCATTGTGGAAAGTGGTTTAAAAATTTTTCAAAGGAGTTAAAATAGAACTATCAAGTATTTTAAATGGAATATTTTAGCAAATAGAATAATACTCTATTAAAACCAGCTTGAAAATTACTTAAATAACTTTTGACTTGTAAAGTGGTTTGGAAATTTCTCAAAGAACTTAAAATAGAACCACCAAATATTTTAAAGGGAAGATTTTTAGCCAATAGAGTAATACTTGGCTTATAAATGTGAAATAAGTGAATATAGTTCTTCCAGGGGCAAGTTTAGCAGTAAAATAGGAGGAAACTTCAAAAATACCAGAGTTGTTATGAACTGAATGACATATTTTACTTTATTTGCCTTAAAAACTGAATTACCTCTCTTCCTATTTGAGTACTCTTTCTTTTTTTCTCTTGCATGATTGCCCTGGCCAGAACTTCCAAACTATGTTGAGTAAGAGTGGTGAGAGAAGGCATCTTTTTCTTGTGCCAGTTTTCAAGGGGAATGCTTCCAGCTTTTGCCTATTCAGTATGAAATTGGCTGTAGGTTTGTCATAAATGACTCTTCTTATTTTGAGGTATGCTCCTTCAATACCTAGTTTATTGAGAGTCATTAACATGAAGGAATGTTGACTTTTATTGAAAACCTTTTCTGTGACTATTGAGATAATCATGTGGTTTTGTTTGTAGGTCTGTTTATGTGATTAATTACATTTATTTATTTGCATATATCAAACCAGATTTGCATCCTGGGGATGAAGCTGACTTGATCGTGGTGGATAAGCTTTTTGATGTGCTGCTGGATTCGGTTTGCCAGTATTTTGTTGAGGATTTTTGCATTGATGTTTATCAGTGATATTGGCCTGAAGTTTTCTTTCTTTGTTGTTGTTGTATCTGTGCCAAGTTTTGGTATCAGAATGATGCTGGCCTCATAAAATGAGTTAGGAAGCCAAACTGTCTTTGTTTGCAAATAACATGATCTTATATCTAGAAAACCCCACTGACTCAGCTCGTAAGCTTCTTAAACTGATAATCAATTTCAGCAACATCTCAGGATACAAAATCAATATGAAGAAATCACAAGCATTCCTATACACCAACAACAGACAAGCAGAGAGCCAAATTATGAATGCACTCCCATTCACAATTGCCACAAAGAGAATAAAATACCTAGGAATACAGATAACAAGGGAAGTGAAGAACCTGTTCAAGGAGAACTACAAACCATTGCTCAAGGAAGTCAGAGAGGACACCAGCAGATGGAAAAACTTTCTATGTTCATGAATATGAAGAATCAATATCATGAAAATGACCACACTGCCCAAAGCAATTTATAGATTTGATTCTTTTCCCTTTAAACTACCATTGACATCCTTCACAGAATAAGAAAAAAAAAAAAAACTATTTTAAAATTCATACGAAACCCAAAACGAGCTTATATAGCCAGGACAATCCTAAGCAAAAAGAACAAAGCCGGGGACACCATCTACCTGACTTCAAACTATACTTCAAGGTTTTAGTAACCAAAACAACATGCTACTGGTACAAAAACAAACACATAGATCAATGGAACAGAATAGAGAACCCAGAAATAAGGCCAGGAACATACAACTATCTGGTCTTTGACAAATTTAACAAAAACAAGCAGTGGGGAAAGGACAGCAGGAACCTTACAGGCAAAGCGAGAATAAAATTATATACTCAATTGTTAGGGAGTTCAAACAAACAAACAAAAAAACCCTGTCAACCATGGATACTATATCCAGTGAAATGATCCTTCATAAATGAAGGAGAAAGAAATCTTACCTAGAAAAACATAAGATGAGGGAATTCATCACCACTAGACTGAACGTCCAAGAAATGCTCAAGGAAGTCCCAAGTTTGGAAGTGAAAGGACAACATTCACCATTATGAAAACTCATGAATATATAAAACTCACTGGTAAACGAAACACACAAATTAGGATGAGAAAGCACACAAATGGTGCCACTGTGGAAAACCATTAAATCAGAATGAGGAGCAACACAAGAAAAAGAAAGAAAGAAACAAACAAAATCAAAATAACTAGAAAACGATTACCATTAGGAGAAATACCTAATGTAAATGACTAATGAATGGGTGCAGCAAGCCAACATGGCACATGTACACATATGTAACAAACCTGCACGTTGTGCACGTGTACCCTAGAACGTGAAGTATAATAATAAAAGAAGACCAAAAATATATGTAAAAAAGAACAAAACTTCACATATCAATAATAACCTGGAACATAAATGGATTCAATTCTCCACTTCCAAGATATAGACTGGATGAATGGAGAAAAAAACAAACAAACATGATCCAACTATATGCTGCCTATAGGAAATGCATTTTATCTATAGAGACACATATAGACTGAAAGTAAAGAGATGAAAAAAGATATTCCATGCAAACAGAAATCAAAAGCTAAAAGGAATAGTTAACTTATATCAGATAAAATGGACTTTAATTGAAAACTAGTAAAATACAACAAAGAAGGTCAATATATAATGATAAAAGGATTAATCTAGTAAGAGGATGTAACAATTATAAATATGTGTACATCCAATGCTGGAACACTCAGATTGATAAAGCAAATATTACTAGATGCTAAGAGAGAAATCAACTCCAATGCAGTCATAGTGAGGGATTCAACATCCCACTCTGACCATCAGACAGATCATGCAGGTAGGAAATTGACAGAAAAAGTTGCATTTTAAGTGGATTTTAGAACAAAAAGACCTAACAGACAGCTTCAAAACATTTTATTGAACAGCTACAGAGTAAAATGCTTCTCAATAGCACATGAAAAATTCTCCAGGATAGAACATATCTTAGGCCAAAAAACAAGTCTGAAAAATTTAAAATATAAAAATAATATCAACTATCTTGTCAGACCACCACAGGGGAATAAAACTAGAAATTAAACCCCATAGGAAGTTTCGAAAATATACAAATAGATAAAAATTAAAAAACATGTTCCTGAATAACCACTAGGTCAATGAAGAAATTAAGATGGAAATCAACAAATTTTGAAACAAATAAAAATGGAAACAGAATACACCAAAACCTGTGGGATGCAGCAGAAGCAGTGTTAAGAGGTTAGTTTAAGCCATAAATGCCTACATCAAAAAAGTAGAATGAGTTTTAATAAACAACCTAATGGTACACATCAAAATAACTAGAAAAGCAAAACTGAACCAAACCAAAAATTAGCATAAAGAAGGAAATAATACATAATTCTTAGGTACAGTATATATAAAAGATAATGTATTTTATTAGAAATTAGAGTATTAAATAAAAGACAAAATTATACATTTCAGAAAAATTAAATGATGGTTTTATATATATATGTTATTGTAGGTTTTAAGTAGACAAAATCAACAATGCTTTATACTATGTCATTTATTTTGCTTTGACTCAAAATCTTTAAATGCATAGTATTAACAGAATTATCTTTATGCAGTTCTTATTGAATGTCTATTAGAATTAAGTATATTATAGAGAAAATGTTCTAGCAATTGGAAATTGCTATCAAAATATTTCCCTCAATTTTTGTGAATAAAGAGTTAAGGAATACATTTCAAAATATTTTTACTGATTTTGCTTCCATATTGTAAAAGGCAACTCTATGCAGTAACATTTTTTTCATTTATGGCTGACGAAATGTTTGAACTATTTAAAGCCTGCAAATCTTATCTACCTCCCACCAGTGGAATTTAATGACAACTCGTCTGTTGAATTAGCTTGTTCAGTGAACAAATCTGAAATGCAGCAATTACGAAAAAGCAATATCATACATACAGTGACATTTTCATAAACAAGTACCTACTGAGACAAAATTTTTCTATTATTATTTTTGATGTTTCAGATTCAATCAACCTGGAATACCCAATTTTGTAAGGTCAAGTTTTGCATGACTTTCTTTCTCATAATTGTAACAACTTGACTCTGCTATAGTCATATGGGAACTGCTTATGCCTTGGAGTTTGCTCTTAATTGTAACTAACATCTCCAAACACACAAAACAAGTCTTTCCATACTTGTAGTAAATTACTCTAGGCATGGCGTTTTCTAGGCCTCAGGAGATAATAGAGTATACTAACTAGATTTCCGACTATACAGCTTGAATAATGGGGTGCAATTTCTAGCTCTTGGAACTAGAAACCAAGAGCTGGAAACACTAAAAGCCAGGTAACTTTAAACACGTTAGGTAACATCTTTGAGGGACAATTTTTTATTTGTAAAATACCTAGCTACTTCGAGTATCTTTGATCTAATTTGTAAAATACATTATTTAACATTGTTTGCTAGATTAAGTGTGGTAATATACACCAAGCTGGAGAATATAGATAGCTCTCAAGTTATCTCAGTAACAAAATCATTATTTTGAATGTAATTTGTATCAAAATCTAATTGTTTAAGAAGAATTGGGGTAGAGGGAATTGCTGAAAAACAAAACACTGCTTTGGGATAATGCTGGAAGGAAAGAAAGAAACCTAATATCCCTACCCGACATCTATTCTAAATAGATTTAAAATGTGGGTAAATCACTTTATGACTTTGTTTCTGATTCCTTTATATGTGATCTAAAGGGCTCAGATTAGATGATCACTTAAAATCTTTATTTTTCTAACAACCCTAAATTAAATGCACATTATAAATTAGTTAGGCATGCAGATGATATATGTCACTTTTGACTAGAGAATGCACAGATTGTCTGTGGGAGATCGTCTTATTATTCACTATAACAAATTAATGCTGTAAGGCTGATTAGAGCAGCTGAGTATTATAAATCTCACTTCAGAAATAACTCTCCTTTCATGACTACTAATACCTACATATACTGTTATCATAGAGACCATATAGAAGATTATATCCCAGATATGATGACCATTCAGTCAGAAGGACTTCCCAATGCCTTCCTTTCTGGCATTATAGTTGAGAAGCTTTCTTCCCAGATCCAAAGAGCCAAGGGTTTTGTCACTATTCTGTCTTATATATATCAGCAGAGATTATTGCTGGAAGGACACTGATTATCCTCAATCTTAAAGAGTCAAGAGTTGAGTCAACAAGATCCTGTGTATTAAGAAGTTTTCACATATATCATAGTAACATTTTTAATATTCAAAGGACAATTAAAATGTTTATTTTCCATAAAGTATAAAAATACAAAACCACTTTCTTAAGTTTATCTTTTTAAATAACAACTCTTTTGATATGTAATTAACATAACTTTCAAACTCTCATTTTACATGTACAATTCAGTCATTTGAGTATATCCACAGATTTGTGCAATCATCAGCATAATTTAATTACTGAATATTTTGATCCCTCTAAAAAGAAGCCCCATACAAAAATTCAGTCACTTTCTCATTTCTGTCTTCCCCTGGAAAACAGTAAGCTACTTTCTGATTACATGTATTTACATGTAATGAACATTGTATATAAATGGAATCATATAACATATTTTTTTTTTGTATTTGTTTTCCTTCACTTAGCTCATTTTTAAGGTTCATCCATGTTGCAGCATATAATATATATATATACACACACATGTATACACATTTATAAATTTATAAATTTCTCACAAACATGTTTACATTTTATGATTTTTATACATCTTCAATTTCAATATAAGGGATATTTACCAAGTTGATGCAAATAATAGTAACCTTTTTAGAAGAGCTATTTTCTAAGCACTTTGTAACGGGTTATCAAACAAGAATGTTAAGGCCAGAACATACTCCAAGATCAACCACATGCTTGACCATAAAGCAAATCACAATAAATTTTAAAAATTGAAGTCATACCAGCCATACTCTCAGCTCACAGTGGAAGAAAAACAGAAATCAACACCAAGAAGATCTCCCAAAACTACACAATTATATGGAGATTAAACAATTTCCCCCTGAGTAACTTCTGGTTAAACAATGAAACTAAGGGAGCAATCAAACAAATCCTTAAAATAAATGAAAACAGAGATACAATACACTAAAATTTCTGAGATGCAGCAAAAGCAGTAAGAGAAAGTTTATAGCACTTAATATATACCTCAAATAGCTCTCTAACAATCTAACATCACACCTAGAGAAACAAGAAAAATAAGAACAAATTAACTACAAATCTAGCAGAAGAAATAACTAAAATCAGAGCAGAACTGAATGAAATAGAGAAAGAAAAGTTCATACAAATAATCAAAAGAACCAAAAATTGTTCAGGGTGAATGCTTTTGGGTGTCAGAAGGAGCAAACTCTGTGTGGCCTCATGGTGGCATATAGGGGGCTACCTGCTACCCCTGAAGCCTCCCAGGGTGTATTACAGTGTTCTTTTAGCTAAGCCATCTTCAGATGGCTTAAATGTTAACAGCTCAGCGGGCCCTCTGTCTTTTCATGTAAGATATCTTCCTTCTACCAGCGAGGGCCCAGTGTCAGTGTGACAGCCTTTTGTATCTGCACTCATGACTCCCAAGCTCTTGTCCAGTATCTAGGAAAAATAAAGTCACAGAACAAATTGAATGATGGTAAGTGCAGGGGATGTTGTTGCTGATAAAGTGGCTCTCAGAGGGAAGGGGAACTGAAAAGGGGATGGGGTGAGGGGTAGGTAATCTTCTCCTGAAGCCTGGCCATCTCTGGCCAGATTCTTCACAAAAGTTACACCATCAAGCTGTCCCTCTGAAGTCAAGCTGCTTCTCTCCAATGTCCAGCTGTAGTTACCAATGTCCAGCTGCTTCTCCTCTCTGCCAGCTGAGTCTGGGGTCTTTATAGGCACAGGATAGAATGGGGTGGGGCCATGCATGTTTCAGGAAAAGGCAACATTTAAGTGTGGAAACAGAGATGTAAGTTCTCACTTTGGGCTACAGGTTAAGGCTTCCTGGATTGAGGGTTGGGTTTTCTCAGGACCCACCCTTTTCTGCCTACTGTAGCTATCA
The DNA here is from genome assembly GCF_007565055.1 of Rhinopithecus roxellana. Taxonomy (NCBI): domain Eukaryota; kingdom Metazoa; phylum Chordata; class Mammalia; order Primates; family Cercopithecidae; genus Rhinopithecus; species Rhinopithecus roxellana. The sequence continues at coordinate 76,767,377 of NC_044569.1, read as the reverse complement.
ATATTAAGAACCTTTTTGTATACCTTGGGGCTCTCTGTTTGTCTTCTTTTGAGAAATGTCTGCTGAAGTCCTTTGCCCATTTTTAAATAAAAGTTATTTGGTTTATTTTTGCTTCTGAGTTGTGGAAGATACTTATATATTTTGGATATTAACCAGACAGATGGTTTGCAAATATTTACTCCCATTCTGATGGTTGCTTTCTCACTCTATTGAATGTTTCCTTTGCTATGCAAAAGCTTTTCAGTTCAATGTAGTCCATCCTATTTGTCTATATTTGTTTTGTTGCCTGGGATTTTGGTGTCAAATCAAAGAAATTATTACCAAAAGCAACATTAAGAAGCTTTTCCTTTACGTATTTTTCATGGAATTTTTTAGTTTTAGGTCTTCATTTAAGTCTTTAATCCACTTTGAGTTGATTTCTTGTGTATGGTGCAAGATAGAGTTCTGATTTTGTTCTTTTGCATGTGGAAACCCAGTTTTCCCAACACCATTTAAGAAAAGATCCTGTCCCCATTCTGTGTTCTTGGCACTCTTGTTGAAGATCAATTAACTGTACATGTGTGGGTTTATTTCTGGGCTCTCTATTGGCCCACATATCTGCCTTTATGCCAGTACTGTTAGTAGCATTCCTATTTTTTATTTATTCATATACTGTAATTATCCAATGCATTTTACTATTTAAACAATAAAAAGTTAAATTTTAGATCTACTAAGAATAAGAAAATACACACACACACACACACATATATATATATATATATATATATATATATATATATTTTTTTTTTTTTTTTACATAAAAATCTTTACCCTGGCCTGACATGGTGGCTCACACCAGTAATCCTAGCACTTCGGGAGGCTGAGGCAGGTGGATCATCTGAGGTCAGGAGTTTGAGTCCAGCCTGACCAACATGGTGAATCCCTGTTTCTACTAAAAGCACAAAATTAGCCGAGAGTGGTGGTGCACATCTGTAATCCCACTTACTTGGGAGGCTGAGGCAGAATAATCACTCGAACCCGGGAGGCGGAGGTTGCAGTGAGCCAAGATTGTACCATTACACTCCAGCCTGGGCAAAAAGAGTGAAACTTTGTCTCAAAAAAAAAAAAAAAAAAATTACCCCAATGCTCTTTATGTAAATCTGCATTTCTGACCTATATAGTTTCATTTTTCTCTAAGTTCTATTAACATTTTTTTTTTTTTTTTTTTGCATGGCTGGCCCTCTGGTAATAATTCATTTAGTTTTTGTTTGAGAAAGTCTTTCTTTTCTCTTTCACATTAGAAGGATATTGCCCTGGGAATGGAATTCTATATTTGTGAGTTGTGTGTTTCTTTTTCCCTGTAACACTTTAAATATATCATGCCACTTTCTTCTTGCTTGTTTTCTTTGATTTCCAATGAGATCACCTGTAATTCTTAAAATTGTTCTTCTGGCTTCTTTCAAAAAATTTGTTTTTGTCTTTGGTACTCTGCAGTTTGAATGTAATATGCTTACATTTAGGGGTGTGTGTGTGTGTGTGTGTGTGTGTGTGTGTGTGTGTGTTTATTCTGTTTGGTGCTCTCTGAGCTTCCTAGAACTGTGGTTTGATATTTGTCAATAATTTTGGAAGATTCTAACCCGTTATTATTTCACATATTTCTTCTGCTTTGTTCTTCTTTTAGTATCTTTCTTGTGTTATTATGCCCGTGTTGCATTTGTCTCATAGTTGTTACACATTCTGTTATATTTTTTCTTCTCTATTCTTTTTATCTTTTCCATTCACCTTGGAAAGTTTCTACTGACATATCTAAAAGGTCAATAATTTTTTCTTTGTCTGTGCCCAGTCCATTAAAGAGCTCATCAGTGGCTTTAGCCATTTCTCTTACAGTAATTTTGAGTCTAGCCTTTCTTTTCAGTCTTTGTTAGAACATACCTCTCTGTTTGCATTACTTGTTTGTTTTTGTGTGTTTTCTACTTTTTCTATTAGATCTCTTAAGTTCCTTGTTCGAGCACTCCAAGACTGTATTTATTATATATGATTCTTTTTGTGATGCTTACTTTGTTTCTTCAGACTTTTTGTTTGTTTTTGCTTTTAAGCATTCTTTCTTTTATGGAAAGCCTATCATGATGTATCAAGTATTAAGAATTTGAGACAAATTGTCCTTTATTGTGGGGTTTATGTTAAACTGATTCGAACATGTATGTATTTAATATTTTCTGTAACAGTATGTTCTACAGGTTTTAAATTATCTAGTGTCCTTGTATGTCTCTCTACTATCTTAGTGCTTCCCTAATAACTCTTCTTCAGATAGAGCTTGCATCTTGCAGCTCTTTTTCTACAGTCCTACTTCTTATATTGAAATACTGTTGGTGTGGCGGTAAGGTATGTGTGAGCAGGGTATGAAGGGAGAAATTTTATATTCTTATAATTAAATTTCAGGCTTTGGATGTTCTTGTGTTTCTGAGTTATAATCCTCACAATTGTTTCATGTGTATGTTTTAACCCTCCTTGAATGTGACAGGAAGGTAGGTATCCGGTAACAAAGAAATGCCCTTCCCCCAATACGGATAATGCTTGGATAAAGTATTTCCTCTCTCAACAGCAAGTCTTTTTGTCAAAGATCTGGACATATTTTATAATGATTACTCTTTCCGACCCTTTATCAGAAAATAACAAGGATGTTTCTTGGCTCTCCACAGTAACAACCTAGTGGGTTTCCTGGAGGTAAAACCCACCAAAGCATGAGAATTTCTCTAAAAAGTGTCTCCAGGAGTTTCTCGCTCTCAGACTAGCCCACACTCAGCTTCCAGCAATTCATCAGCTGTTTCTTCTTCAGGTTACCAGATCTCTTGTCTCTTTAGAATTTGGATTAGCAGTTTTTCTTGCAACCTCAATTATCTAATGTGTCCAAAAATGTTATTGCTATTCAGTTGGTTCATCTTTTTTCATGTTGTAACTATACAAGCGATGATTTCCAATTTTTTTTACATTTGAACCTGAAACTATACTTCTATCCTTTTCTAATATGGTAATATATACAATGTCTGGTGCTCCTAAATTATTGTTTGATGGTTATTTTTATAATTTTAGGTAATATTTCTAAATTGTAAAATGAGTTTTAAATATTATTTCTATGCTAAAAATTTTTATTTTTTTCATAATTAGGTTGCTGTTAACTTTGATCTGTCCTGTGAAACACAAATCAATTGTGGAGGACAGGATGTTAAGATGCTACTTCCTTTCAGATTTTTTTTCTTTTTAATCAAATCAATTTTTATTTTCTAATAATTTTTCTAGCTCTCTTGGACTTCTCTTTTTGTTTTCTGCCATTTTTCAAATTTATTTTCATTTTCTATTTTTTAAAATTTTATTTTATTTTAAGTTCCAGGATATATATGTAGGATGTGCAGGTGTGTTACATAGGTAAACATGTGCCATGGTGGTTTGCCACACCTATTAACCCATTATTTAGGTATTTAAGTCCTGCATGCATTAGCTATTTCACCTGATGCTCTTCCTTCCCCAACACCACCACACTCCTGGCAGACCCCTGTATGTTGTTCCCCTCTCTTTGCCCACGTGTTCTCGTTGTTCAGCTCCCACTTATATTGTGAGAACATGCAGTGTTTGTCTGTTCCTGTGTTAGTTTGGTGAGAATGATAGATTCCAGCTCCAACCATGTTCCTGCAAGGGACGTAATCTTCTTCCTTTTTATGGCAGCATAGTATTCCATGGTGTATATATACCACATTTTCTTTATCTAGTCTTCAGTTTGTTTAAATTTCTATCTTTCAGAGTATGTAACATGTAGGCATATCTGGAAATTTTTTACTATACCCTGATATTTAAGACACTGAAATGCTCATTGTTACCTCTTACTTTACAGATTGTGTTAGTTAACAATGTTCTTTATTATAGTTGATGTGACTAAACCACTTCCTTGGAAAACCCTCAGGTTTAGTAACCTCAGGTCTTTTCTCTTACGAATAAGTATTTAGTTTACTTTAGAATGAGGGAGAGGTTCAGGAAGTCTTTTGGTTCTACCTTTGTTCGCACCTTTTTAAAATCAAACTACACATTTTTTAAAACTTATTTGTATAAACGTCTGGGGTAAATGTGCAATTTTGTTTTATGCATAGATTGTGTAGTGATCAAGTCAGGGTTTTTAGGGTATCTACCACCTGAATAATGTACATGGTATTCAGTAATTAATTTTTCGTCATCCTCCCCACTCGCAGCCCCTCACCTTCACACCTTTCTGAGTTCCCATTGTCTATTACTCCACTGACAGAGGCACATCATACTACCATTTTTCAATTCTATTTTCAGAGAATCAAATTGTGTTACCTCATAACTTTCAACAATGGTGACTTAGTGGACTCACCTTTTTTGGGTTTCTCTAAATCACCTATCCATCAGCTTTTCAGTTTATAAAATTTTACTGGTTCTGGTCTTCCACTTTACTTATCCCTATAATTTAATGTTTCTAAAATGTGTTTTTCTATCATTGTAATGGGGGTTCAGGAGGAAATAAAGCTAGATGTAGTTGTTCAATCCTCTACCTATAACCAGGACAGCAAAATGTGGTTTTGTTTCAAAAATATAATGTGCATAGATGTATATTTATGGTAATTGTAGTAAAATATAAATAAAATTCCTCAATAACCTTAGTAATTGGAATAACATTTCATGTGTTTATTTATATAAATTGTCATGAATATGTGTTTCTAATTATAGAAATTGCATCTAGCTTTGTATAAGAAAATTTTCAACACATTTGTTAAACAATACATTTAAATATAAGGTAAAATTATTACTTTATACAAGTCTAAAATAAACATATGTCCTAAATTGTACTTTACTAATTAAGTGACCAAGTAAGATGTCACAACAATGTCACAGTAGAATTTAAAGAATCTCACACTTACAAGATGAAGAAGAAATGCTAAAATGAATTTACAAATTGTTGCACAATGTGTCTTTCCACTGGGCAATAGGCAATTCAATTACATTAGACACAATTAATTTGCATTTTTGGAATAATAGTGATATGGCTTAACAGATTTTAACAAATTTTAGAGCTGACATATAGCTAAAATCAAAGAAAATATTATGTAACTATGATGTGTGTACTAGACAGGACATACAAAAGTCTTTTTGTCCATTTCAATGTCATTATCACTATATAATTAATCAAATAAATGTAAATAATTTTAAAATATGATAGATCACTTTGTGTACTATGCAAGCTTAACAAATGTATAGTTTACTCAAAATATTTTAAATATTTTTCCTTAAAAATGTGTTAGTTTGGGATGCAATCCCTTTCGTCTATTTTTCCTTTGATGCCTGTGCTTTTGGGGCCATATCCTAGACACCAAAGTCATTGTTCAGATCAGTATCATGGAATTTTTCTTCCATGTTTTCTTCTAGTAGTTTTAAAACTTTAGGTATTCAGTTTAAGTCTTTAATCCATTTTTAGTTGATTTTTGTATATTATGTGAGAAAAGGGTCCAATTTCACTTTTCTGCCTGTGGATTTCCAGTTTTCCCAACACAATTAATTGAAGAGACTATTCTTTTTCCATTGTATGTTCATGGCACCTTTGTCAAGAATCAATTGACCATAAATGCATGGGATTTTTTTCTAAGCTCCTTACTCTCTTCCATTGCTCCATGTATCTGTTTTCATGACAGTGCCATGGAGCTGTGATTCCTGTAGTTTTTTAATATATTCTGAATTCAGGAGGTGTAATGCCTCTGGCTTTGTACTTTTTTCTGCAGATTACCTTGGATATTCAGAGTCTTTTGGAATGCAAATTAATACAGGCATTATGGAATGCAGTATGGTTTTCAGTATGGATTCTCAAAGATCCTAAAAGAACTACCGTGTGATCTAGCAATCTCACTTCTGTGAATATACCCAAAGGAATTAAAATCAGTATGTCAAAGAGGCATCTACATTCCCATGTTTATTACTGTATTATTCATAATAGTCAAGATACGGAATCAAACTAAATGTCCTTCAGTGGATTAATGAATAAATAAAATGTTATATACATATATATATATATATATGCATACACACACACACACACACACAAATATTATTTGGCCTTAAAAAAAGAAGGAAATCCTGTTACTTGTAACAACATAGATAAACCTGAAAGACATTAAGTGAAATAAGCTAATACCATAAAATAAATACTGCATGATCTCACTTATACATGAAATCTAAAAATATCAGACTCACAGAAGGTGGCTGTCAGAGGTTGGGGCAAGGGAGAGGGAATGGGAAGAGTTTTTCAGAGGCTACAAAGATTCTGTCGGACAGGAGGAATAAGATTTGGAGAGCTATTGCACAGCATGGTGACTATAGTTAACAATGTATTGTATATTTGAAAATTGTTAAAAGAATAGATTCTGAATGTTCTCACTACAAAAAATGTATGTGAAGTGATTGATACATTAATTAGATTGATTTAATTATTCTACAATGTACATGTGTGTAAATATCACATTGTACCCCACATATACAATTGTTTGTTAGTTAAAAATAAAATTAATAGAAATAAAATGGTGAAATTAAACAATGAGAAATCTTTTACTTCATTTTCAAAAGTAAGGACTATACAATTCCAAAGTGAATATAGAAATTGATTAAAATAGCAATTAGTCCATCATAGAACACCTAATAAAACTTGATAGGCTCATAATTAGGTACAACTGAAAGAATTAACTAATTTAGCAAATTACACAAAGAGCAGCACTTGCGTGTGTGTGTGTGTGTATGAGTGTGTGTGTCCATGAAGGGATAGACTGTTGTGTTTTTTTTCACTATTGTGTCATATTACAAAATAAAAATTAGCAAAATTCTATGGTATGCAATAACATATAATAGAAATTTAACAAAAGAAGTTAGGATAAAATAATGGCTTAAAACATAGGATTTGAAATTCTAAAAGTATAGCTTTGCCACCTGTAATGTAAACTTTCCATGTCTCAGTTGTCTCAACTGTAAAACAGAAATATAAGTTACCACTCTAGAAAAATTGTTATAATTATTAAATAAAACTTATTTTGCCACAATTCTAAAGGGTAAACTATAACACTTAATATATTATGAAATCTAAACAAAACATAATAGATTAAATAAACACATCATTAAATATTGCTAAGTATTAGGAGAACTAAGAATATGTCAAAATCAACAAAACTGTTAGCGTAGACACCATTATTTAATAACTATTGTTAAAAAATAAAATGGCCACATAAAAGAGGAACTCTTACTCCTCTCCATACACTCAATTTTAGATAAATCAAACATTTATGAAAATATTATTTTAAATGTACATAGAACACAGGATACAACAGTTATCCTGGTATAGAAAGAGAAATAGAAAAAATGGTGGGTTTGATCATTAGGCACACCAAATATATGCAAATATACAATAATAAAGTTGATATATCCAATATACATAAAATATATAGAGTAAAAAGCTACAAAACCAAGTAATATGTTTGATGAAGTTCTAACCCATGTATGCTATTCTTTGTAGCAGTTTTCTATTCAAGTAAACTTTCAAACTAATGGGGAGGACTCTGTACTACCCACTAAATAACTATTTACAGGTAGCCTGAGGAACCTCTTGATACATTTCATTCTTCAGAGGGTGGCATGGTGACTCTAACTCAATAATACCTTTTTAATGGAAGGGACAGCATGTCATTCAGATTATTTTGGAACCTTGGCTTAGTCTCATATGTAGCATAGTGAGCATAAATTCAACTGAAATTAAAACGTAAAATTAGCTCTGCTAAAGTTCTACTTTGCCAGGGTCCCTTACACGCCTTTGGTACTGGGCACCCAGTGATCAGTGATATGGGAGCATTGGTGACCAAGGTGCCCGTGCAACTGCAGTGCACCTTACAAGGCATTGGTAAGACACCCTTGGTGACTGTCAGGCATATTTCTCTGAGAAAGGAATTTATAGGGGACTGAGTGACAGTAATGTCCTTTGTTATTCATTTAGAGGCAACGAAACAGTAAAATGTATGTTAATAACTGAGTTATTATGTTCCTATTTGTGCCCGAAGACTAGTACAATCTGGTTAAATTCTACATTCTAAAAGAAAAAGGGTTAAACAAATATATTATTTTATGCAAATATTTTATGGGAAGAGGAGGAAATAGCTAGATATTATATTATTAATATAATATCTTATAATTATGTATATTTAATAATAATATATTAATTTCTGATACATCAGAAATCACAGATTTAAAATTAGATAAATGTATAGACTTAGTAACACATAGAAATTCAATTGAAAGAACTCTGTAGCACAATTTCAGAATTTATTAAAGTAGCTAAAACAAATAAAAGTGACAAAAACCAATGTTGGCAAGTTTTACCAGTGACACTCAAATTTGGTTTCCTGTTTCTGGAGAGGAACTGAGTATCATGTAACAAAATCTAAAACAGCTCACATTTTTGCCAGGTGAATTTAACTGTATGTATCAGAAAAAACTCAGAGAGATTTTATTAAAAATATTGTATCCAAAGATCCAAAGACAGTATTGTGTACAATATCCTAAGATCAAAACAACATGGCCTGGCACGGTGTCTCATGGCTATAATCCCAGTACTTTGGGAAGCTGAGGCGGGGCAGATCATGAGGTCAGGAGATCAAGACCATCCTGGCCAGCATGTTGAAACTCCGTCTCTACTAAAAATATAAAAATTAGCCAGGCATGGTGGTGCGTGCCTGTAATCCCAGTTACTCGGGAGGTTGAGGCAGGAGAATCGCTTGAACCTGGAAGGCAGAGATTGCAGTGTGCTGAGATTGCGCTACTGCACTCCAGCCTGGCGACAGAGTGAGACTCCATCTCAAAACAAAACAAAAAACAAAAACAGAAAACAAAATCACTACAGAGACATACATTCCATAATTCCATGATAAACAGTGGTACTCTATAAACACTAAAGTCCACAAAGAAAAAAATCAATTGTATAGTGAGTTGTAGCAAGCTGGTATTGTATCTATGTTAGCTCGAGGTCAAGTGGTTTTCAAAGTGTATTGAAATCCACAGGAATAATAATAGTATGGTGATACTGGAATTTAAATACTGATAATTTTATTTTCTTAATATTAATCCCAAAAATGTACTTCAGCTCCTGTGCCAGTTACCTCAGAAATCCATTTGATGGAATGGTCACTTTGTGATGCTGCTTGGTGAGGGTCATTTAGGTCCACAGCATATGCAACTAACTAAAATCAACTTCAATGCATGCTGTGAATTAAGATGTCACGTCTGTGTGTGTGTGCGTATTTGTTGTTGTTTGTTTGTTTATAAACAGGGTCACACTCTGCCACCAGGCTGAAGTGCAATGGCACAATCGTAAACAATGAAACCAATCTCTGCCTCCCAAGGTCAAACGATCCTCTCACCTCAGCCTCCCAAGTAGCTGGGACTGCAGCCTAGCTAATGTTTGTATTTTTGGTAGAAACAGGTTTCACCATGTTGCCCAGGCTGCTCTCGAACTCTTGGGTTCAAATGATCTACTCATCTCAGCCTCCCAACGTGCTGGGATTACAGGCATGAGCCACTGCACCTGGCCTACACGGGTTATATTTTAACAGATTTCATTATGCCTTATTTCTGAAAAGCTTCCTGCAAGGAAATAACAAAGTACTAAAGCAGCAAAGAAAAGATTTCTTCTGCTAAATCAAAATAGACAACAACCAGGCCCCTGGAACAAATGCCTCCTGCCTCCTTCCCCTGTGGCCTTAGGCAGAGGTGTTCATTGGTCTGCTGATCTTCATCCAAAAAGTGGGCAAGGCTCATTGTTTCAGAGTTAGTGTGGATAAAATAATATTTCTGGCTTTTTCATCAAGTGCCATATGCTACTCTGTGATAAGACATCAAACCCAGGACAGGCAACACAGTAACTTGATATAAAAGAGGAAGACAGGTAATAGTCAGATAGCATGTCCCTCTTAAGCTGAATTCTTTAACACTTGTCAACATCGTTATGAGAAAATTGACATGTTCATTTATACCACATTAACATCTGTTGGCACAGTCCTCAGGAAAATAAAAATCAGTGTGAGGAACTAGGTGATTGTATGTGACAATGTAGCCAATATTTGTCAGCTATAGCTATTGTCTTTTGAAGTCGTATTTCTTTTGTTGTGTGAAGTAAAGCATCATATTACACTCGGGAGATGGTGTATTTTTGTAGATACTACATTTCTAATTGGGATAAAAGTCATTGGTGACTTGAATTGTCCAGTAAGATGACTAATGTTAGAGGCCAAAAGGACATTTTATAAAAATGACCAGAAGCCTTAGGGATCTGTTTTAATTGCACCATTCCTATTTTTATAGACATTCTGCTGGTATATGGTATCACATGATCTCTGCCTTTCTGCTTTTATGCTTTCTATTCTTAGAGCTGAGGAAGGAGAGCTGATCTCTTACCTGTTAAGTTCTGTTCTGTCACAGAAATGATCCAGTTGTTTCTATTCTTAGCACTAGTCTAAATAAAATACTTTTTAATTGACCAAGGTTTAGGTAACAATGTCAATGGAATGGAAAACATTTGGAGTCATAATATAGAGTCATTGATTGTAATGTTGGTTTGGGTTTCAAATGTTTGTCAGCACAGGCAATCTTTACCAGGGAAAGCAGATAAACACATGTGTGTGTTGATACACACAACTTGGAGTAAGAGACCTAGACTGAGCTGATTATTAAAAAATGTTCTAATGACATATTTTGCTCAACATATTTTTGCTAACCCCACAGAATTCATTGTGTGAAATTGGTAATCATTCATTTTAAAACATTTCTAGACATTGACTAATGACTTCTGGAATTTGCTTTATCAAGACAACTGGAGAACTATTTGAGGGGGAAAGGGAAGAGTGCTTGACATGCTGTGTAGTGGAAGAATGATACGAATAAAAATTAGACGTGATTTCCACAATGAGTCCTTGAGATGAGGTTTTCATACTCCAGTAGAATTCAATGAAAATATTTTCACTCTTTTTGGAAGTTGAGTAATAAAATTAAGCACTCTTTTCAACAAGAGAGCCCCTAACTTTAAAAAATAAATTCTGGTCAGGTGCAGTGACTCATGCCTATAATCCTAGTACTTTGGGAAGCCGAGGCAGGTGGATCACTTAAGGCCAGGAGTTCGAGACCAGCCTGGCCAACATGGTGAAACCCTGTGTCAACTAAAAATACAAAAATTAACTTGGCGTGGTGGCATAGGCCTGTAATCTCCCAGTACTCAGGAGGCTGAGGCATGAAAATCGCTTGAACCCAGGAGGCTGAGGTTGCTGTGAGCCAAGATTGTGCCATTGCACTACAACCTGAGTGACAGAGCTCTGTCTAAAAAAAAAAAAAAAAAAAAAAAAAAAAAAATTAAAAATTAGAAAAGGAGAGAATTTAAAATTTATAAATTAATTAATTAATTAATTAATTAATTCAAGTTGCCAAGCTCTGATAAATGACATCCACATGCAGGGCAATGGATTTTTTACTTTAGAAGCCAATGTCCCAGACCCATATGAAGATGCTTATTCTGAGTTTGATACACTAGGGCACAAAATATAATAGGTACTTCCACACACAGTCAATCACTGACTTTTGATTACAGATGCATTGAATATCCTTCTTAATGAATATTTTTAAAAACGTTAGAAAATCTGCCCCTATTATTTAATTTTTAATAATGTAGTTTTCCCTGGGTTCTAGAGTTTCTGCCTGGGTTACATAGCTAAGAACCAACAAGAAGAAAAAAAGTTCATAATCTCTAGAGTAGTGACTGATTGAAATATACACACATTAATTATATTAATGAACTGATTGAAATATCAAATAAACTGATTGAAACATCAAATAAAAATATGTCTACTGAGTCGGTGCCCCTTCCACCTCTCTCTTTCTGTCTTTGTCTATCCACCTATGTATCTATCTATGTCCATCTCTCTCTTTACATATTGATATAAGCGTGCTGGGAAGGGAAGATTATGGTCTCTTTAAATGATAGGGAAGCCGGGAAGGGAAGGTCTGGGTAGAGGAGGGCGTGGTCCCTGGCTAAGGCCCACCCCCGCAGACCTAAGTGAGGACAGGCATTCCTACTTTCCATCCCAAAGGTTGCATTTTCCGAGACCACTCTGGCCCGCCACACCGCCATCCTGGGCCTATAAAATCCCGAGACCCTAGCAAGACAGAAACAGAAGCTGCTGGACGACAAGATGAAAATATCGGCGGAAGATGAAAAGCCACCGGACATGGAGAGGACATCGAGGGAAGCAGACCCCCATCACACGCCCTGCCAAGGGGACAAAGGAACCTTTCCAGTTTCAATATGTATGTATATCTCTCCACACACATATATACCTATATATATATAAAATTAGCATAATAGTCGTTAGTAGTAAATAATATTATCATTTCCATTTTATAGAAGGAAAAAGAAAGCAGAGTTAAATAACATTACCACAGTTAAGAAAATAGTTGTACTTAACTAATAAACAAAAATTTGAACCGAGGTTGTCCAAGTACAAAGCATTGTTTTAAAATCAGGATATTATCTGTAAAGTCTTTTTTTAGGGAAGAATGATGTTCAGATTTTACAAATAATTCAGGTTCAGTATTTAAGATTCTTGGGGCTGGGCGTGGTGGCTCACGTTTTTAATCCCAGAACTTTGGGAGGCTGAAGCGGGTGGATCACCTGAGGTCAGGAGTTCAAATGAGCCTGGCCAACATGGTGAAACCCTGTCTCTACTAAAAATACGAAAAATTAGCCGGGCGTGGTGGAGGGACCTGTAATCTCAGCTACTTGGGAGGCTGAGGTAGGAGAATCACTCGAACCCAGGAAGCGGAGGTTGCTGTGAGCCAAGTTTGCGCCATTGCACTCCAGGCTGGGCAACGACAGCAAAACTCCGTCTCAAGGAAATAAATAAATAAACAAACAAACAAAAAAACATTATTGGAAGCCACTGACAGTGCACTAATATCTTATCTGAAGAACATTATGGTTGCACCCTCCTAGTTCTCTTGTCCAGATATAAAAACTTATTTATTTCATGTATACAAAATAATAAAGATATATAAATATCTTGTATGTATTAAGATATATATGAGATATGTCTACTATATACGTAGTAGATATAAATATCATATCTATTACACATATCAATGATTGTGGTATATAGCAGCAGTTCTTATGTGATGATAGTTAATGATCTTTAAACAATTTTCAATAATACGAGACATTTTTATGTCAATAAGATATTGCATATTAAAATGCCCTAGAAAATTTTAAGACAACAAAACTGTTTTCATATTTATGGATACACATATTCCCAAATATATTTCTAGTTTTCAAAAGCATGTAACACATAAAATCGTAACATATATTTATTAGGCCCTACTTTTGCAGGATGATGTGAATTTCTTTGCTTTGGAAAATATCCTGAATTCATCTGTGACCCTCCAGTGCTTTATACAGTGCAATGGACTGAAAGTTTGCCGCCAGTTCATATGTTGAAAGCTTTCTCCATAATGTGTCGGTATTTATAAGTGGGGCCTCTGGAAGGCAATTAGGATTAGATGAGGTCATGAGGGAGGAGCGCTTCATAATTAGTATTATGAGTGTTCTTATAAAAGCCCAAAAGAAAGCTTGCCTCTTTGCCCTTCGCCATGTGGCCATACAATAAGAAATCAGGGCCCGGTGAGGTGTCTCAGGCACTTTGGGAGGACGAGGCGGGCGGATCACCTGAGGTCAGGAGTTCGAAACCAGCGTGACTAACATGGAGAAACCCTACCTCTGCTAAAAATGCAAAATTAGCTGGACATGGTGGCACATGCCTGTAATCCCAGCTACTCGGGAGCCTGAGGCAGGAGAATCGCTTGAACCCTGGAGGCGGAGGTTGTGGTAAGCCGAGATTGCGCCATTGCACTCCAGCCTGGGCAACAAGAGGGGAGCTCCATAGAAAAAAAAAAAAGAAAGAAAGAAAAGAAAAATAAATCATCAGTCCGCACATGGAACGGGACTCTCACCAGAATGCTACAGTGCTGGTACCCTGATCTGGAACTTCCAGCCTCCAAAACTGAGAAATTGACGTCTGTTGTTTATGCACCACTGAGTCTATGGTAGGTTGTTAATAGTAGCCTTAACTGACTAAGACACGGTGTCAGGACCCAAATTGTAATTCTCAAGTTAGCATTGGTTTAAGGACCAAAGACTTCGCTTTGGCTTCTACTTATTTTCCACAATATATTCCACAATAGTGAGGATGGTTAAATTTCTTTCCTGATTTCTAACCTATACTTTATTAATAATGATAATACTTAATAATGATATTACAACTTTATTAATAATGATAATTTATAATGATATTGCAAGTAATAATTATTTAAATAGCAGTGATAGCTGCAGCTAAGATTTAATGAGAGCTCACTAAAGCAAGTATTTATTAAGTACTTTATATATTATCTCATTTATATCTCCTAATAACCCTTCAGAATGCACACTATTATTGTGATTGTTTTGCAGTTGAGAAGCTCAAGTTCGAATTGGCCAGAGTCACAAAGTTAATACCTAATGAAATGGTGTTTCGCCTCAAATATCTTCCTATTCCTTCCTTGCAGACTCATCCTTTAAGGACTATATTTCCCAGCTGAGGGATTCAAGATCCTGTTCCGTGTAGTTCATGTTTTTCAAATGTATTAAAGCTTTACTGCTATTTTTTAGTGTAGACATAAAATGATATTTAAACATTTTCTCATAGAAGAAAAAGAAACATGGAAGACAAAGACTACCTGTGTTATTTGTCATAATAAGTCATCACCAATGGTCTGAATGAATCTATTATCCTTTGGATCTCTTACTCATTTGAATACAACTTATGATAGTGATAATTTTGATAAGTATGTTATTTTTAATTGCATTCTATAATTTCCATATATTGCTTAATTTATTCCACTATAACCACTAATATATCACTAGTAAACCACTAGACATCAAAATCAAATAAATAAAAATTCAAAATAAATACAAATATTTTTAAATTAAAGAAATAAAACCACAAACCAAAGACTGGCAAATACCCAATCATTTTTTTTTTCACTTATATAAAGTTTAGTTTAGGTTCCCTCAGAAACTAACTGTGATATGAAGATTAAGTACAAGTATTTAATTTTGGGAATTGTTCCAGAGATAATAGTATGGAAATAGAAATATATGGCTCTTATTACTTATTACTAGTACATCTGGCATTGAATAACAGTGCATTCTAAGCTCTATATATTGTACATGGTGTGATATCAACTTTCATTGGGAATTTGGAGAAAATAGAATATACTGAGCTGAAATTAGACCTCTTTCCATTTCTATTACCACAGCCTCTTCATATCTCTACTATTTCTTCTTTACTCCTGACATTCAAAGTGTTTTACTTTCTATCAATATTTCAGAGTTAATTTATTTAAGTCTGTTTAGTAACTCCGTAAGTTAACTAAAGATAGATGACAATACTGTCAAATAAAGCAATGGAATCAATTTTGTTAAGAATAAAGAGGTAGCAAATATCAAAATTGATTCATATTAGCAAGGACAATATCTAGCAAATTAGACATCTGGATTTCTTTCATGTCCTTAGAATAAATAGTTCCTTTGGAGGGACAGGAGCAGAAAACAGATTTCTGGGGACGTAAGAAATAAAGGGGAAATAAGAAGCAAGAATACCTTTTCAAGAAGCTTATCTATAAAGAAGAGAATATAGTACCTAGTGGAGAAATGAGGTCAAAGGAGATATTTCTGGAAATAGTTTTAAAGCCTGTATTACTTTTTATAAAATTAAAAAGAATTCTTGTGTATTGTACAATATTGAAAATCCAAATGGCTTTTGGTCAATATAAGGAAATATCTTTTTTTAATCACTTAAAAATGGAAAGGGATGATTTATTAGCAAGTGAATTATCTAATGATGCTAATGATTTTTCAAACAAAACATCATTTCCTGAATCAAATTCCTTTCTAACTATGAAGAAATATCCTCCGATATTGTTTGCTTGGAGCTATTTAGCTATATATACCTAAGCTGTGTCTATGCTCAAACACTTCTAGTTTGTGCTACAGATAAGCTTTTTTAAATATTTATGTTTTTTTCCTTTGTGGTAGATGAGAGTTACACCTCATTTTTTTAGTATTTATATAAGAGATTAAAGAGGTGCTCTAAGAATAACTACTGAACAGTATTTTAAAGAAAAAAAAAGTTAGACTTTATACGAAGAAGAAATGAAAGCATATATATAAAAGAGAAAACATAGAGATATTTTTCATGGTTTATTTAATTTAATTTCCAGATGAAAATGAAAGGTATGCATATGCATAACATCTCTTAGTACTCCACTTAAATTTTAGGTTTATTACATAGTATAACCATTTGTACTAAGAGCTCAGTCTCAAATTCTGGGATAGAGTTTTGTTCCTCAAACAGAGTCTACTAAACTTTTGAACAGCTGAAAATATTTTACACAGGGGAACTTTTTATTTGTTAAAGATAAAATGTTGAAAACTCCATTGTTCTCTCTCCATTTATGCCTATGCTGACACCGTTTATCAATTTTTACACAGTAGGAGCTGGGATGAGTAAATAACTCCGGGCTGGTATATGATTAAATATATCTCACACCGCAAGAGGTTTTTATTTCTAATTTAAGATCATGTTGGCAAACTGATTGAATAATACTGATCACAGTTTTCTGACCCCCAAAGTCATTTAAAAGGAGTACAAATAGAAGAGTTATTGTGAAGGTAAATTGTATATGCCAACTTCACTGGGACATGGGTGTCCAGGTTAAACATTATTTCTGGGTGTGTCTGTGAGCATATTTCCTGATGACGGTAGCCTTAGAATAGGTTGGCTGAGTAAAGCAGATTTTCTTCCCCAATGTGATTGAGCACCATCCAGTCCACCGAGAGCCTGAACAGAACAAATAGAACAAGAGAGGGGACTTCTCTCTCTCTGCCTGACTGGTTAGCTAGGACATCAATCTCCTCCTGCTCTCCACTGAGACATCAGTACTCTGATTTTCATAATTACGGTGCCAGTTTTCCTGGGTCCCTAGGTTGCAGGTGGCAGAGGTGGGACTTTTTAACCTCCATAATTTTGTGAGCCAATTCCTTACAATAAATCATGTATGCACTCTCTCGGTATATCTGTATATATCTTTATGTGCATGGATTGTTTCACTTAGCATAATGTCCTACCAGGTCATCCGTACTGTATCATACGACAGCATATTATTTTTCAAGGCTGATTATTATCCTGTTACATATATGTACTACATTTTCTTTACCCATTCATCTTTATTATCATCCTTTTATATATAGGTACTACATTTTCTTTATCCGTTGAGGGACACTTAAGCAAATTCCATATTTTGACTATTGTGGATAATGTGGCCATGAACATGGGAGTGCAGATATCTCTGATATACTGTTTTCATTTCCTTTGGATATATATCCAGAAGTGGGATTTTTGGATCATATGATGATATTGTCTTCAAAAATATGAAAAGCAATTCTAAATTTATATGAAACCATAATAAAACCCAAATAGTCAAAATAGTCTTGATCAAAAAGAACAAAGCTAGAAATATTACACTACCTAATTGCAAAATATGCTACAAAGCTATAGTAACCAAAATAGCATGGTACTGACCTAAAAACAGACACATAAACCAATAATAATAGAATAATAGACCTATGGAACAGAATAAAGAGTCCAGAAATAACTGCATATATTTTACAGGAAACTGATTTTTGACAAAGGTATCAAGAACACACAATTGGGGAAAAAAACAGTCTCTTCAATAAATAGTGTGGGGAAATTGAATATCCACATGAGTAGTAATGAAATTAGCCCGTTATCTCATACCACATACAAAACACAACTCAAAATGGATTAGAAACTTAAATGAAAGACTTGAAACTGTAACATTTCAAGAAGAAAACAGAGGCAAATTGTATCACACTGTTCTCACACTTCTATAAGGATGTGGCTGAGACTGGGTAATTTATAAAGGAGAGAGGTTTCATTAACTCACAGTTTTACAGGGCTGGGGAGGCCTCAGGAAACTTATGATCATGACAGTGGTGAAGCAAACATTTCCTTCTTCACATGATGGCTGCAAGGAGAAAAGAAGATCAAAAGGGGAAAAAGTCTCTTAAAAACAGATCTTATGAGAACGAACTCACTTTATCACCAGAACAGCAAGAGGTTAACTGTCCCCGTGATTCAATTACCTCCCAAAGGATCCCTCTCACTATTTGTGGGGATTATGGGAACTACAGTTCAAGATGAGATTTTGGTGGGGAAACAGCTAAACCATATCGAGAACATTCCTGATATTCCTATAGGGAATAACTGTGTGGCTCTGACCCCAAAAACACAGGCAACAAAAGGAAAAACAGCAAACAGAATTGCACCAAACTAAAAAGCGTCTGCACAGCACAGGAAACAATCAACAGAGCAAAGAGGCAACATAAACAATGGGAGAAGATACTTGCAAACTGTCTATCTGATAAGGGGTCAATATTCAACGTACCTAAAGAACTTAGCAAACTATCGCAAGAACAGAAAACCAAACACTGCATGTTCTCACTCATAGGTGGGAATTGAACAATGAGGTCACTTGGACACAGGAAGGGGACCATCACACATCAGGGCCTATTGTGGGGTGGGGGGAAGAGGGAGGGATAGCATTAGGAGATACACCTAATGTAAATGACGAGTTAATGGGTGCAGCACACCAACATGGCACATGTATACATATGTAACAAACCTGCACGTTGTGCACATGTACCCTAGAACATAAAGTGTAATAAAAAAAATAAGAAGAACTCAAGTAACTCGGCAGCAACAAAGCAACCAGATGAAAAACTAGGCAAAGGACCTGAATAGATGTTTCTCCAAAAAGGCATCCAGATGGTGAACATGTATATTTTAAATATGTTCAACACTAATAATCAGGGAAATACAAATCAAAACCACAATGAGATGTCACCTCACATCTGTTAGAATGGCTTTTATCAAAAAGACAAAAGATAAATTTTGGCAAGGACGTGGAGAAAAGGGAACCCTGTGCATAGTTGGTGGGAATGTGAACAAGTATAGTCATTATAGAAAAACATACGGAGGTTCCTAAAAAAATTTTATTATTTTAATGTTAGACAAAAGCATCTCAATTTTTATATTAGTTTTATCACATGAAAGATGTGTAAACTTTGTGTTGGTCTCAGAGCTTCGTTGCTAAATGAAGGTGAAAATGAGATGAGCCATGTAACCCCCCAGAAACAGTGTCTGACATAGAATAACTATGATGGTGAGAAGTAGGAGGAGGAGGAAAAGGTGAATGCAAGTCTGTTATGGAATACACGGTTAGAAAAGTGACATCAATGGAGTTGCCTTTCTTGAGAATTTAACTTCTCACGTTATATTACCTAACATTAAGTACAATGAAGTATTGGACTTCAGGAGCCATTTATGGCACTTTGAAATCCATTTTTTGTTTTCTTTTCTTTTTAATAATTCTACTGTGGCATTTCTCTATTCATTAAGTGCATACATGTCTTTCTTATGTATATTTTAAAAAGCAATCTTGAATTTTGTTTTTTGAGAGACTGGAATTTCTAGTTTTATTTTTCACTTTGTGTTCATATTTGGCTGTATTACCATTTTTTTTTTCTTGAGACAGAGCCTCATTCTGTTGCCCAGGCTGAAGTGCAGTGGTGTGATCTCAGCTCACTGCAACTTCTGCCTCCTGGGTTCAAGCAATTCTCCTCCCTCGGCCTCCTGAGTAGCTGGGACTACAGACCTGCACCACCATGCTTGGCTAATTTTTGTATTTTTAGTAGAGATGGGATTTTACCATGTTGGCCAGGCTGGTCTTGAACTTCTGACCTCAAGTGATGCACCCACCTCAGGCTCCCAAAATGCTGGGATTACAGGCATGAGCCACTCACCTAGCCTTATTACCTTTTTTAATGACTGTTGATATTACTTAATTACTTTAAACACATTAGTTTATTATATGTGTGTACATGACTGCATATATATAAAGTTTGTGATAAAAGTTACTTCCCTTAAAGAGAGTTATACAATCTTAAGAGAAACCAGAGTATGTTTGTTTATTTTAAACACTTCTGCAGATTGAATTTTATTAGTAAGAATTCATTTCCCAATGCATATCTCAAAATTATTGAGGCATTCATTTTTGTATTTCAAAACACAGTATACTTTTATTATTTGTAATTTTCTCCTCTTCCCTTCTATATTATACTAAGACAATTTAATTGTCGATTGCTTTATATATTTTCTTTTCTTTCCCTTTTTTCATAGAAAGTTTTATTTTCCAAAGTGTTTAGAGTTCAAGATACTAATTCGTTTTTATTTTAGCAGATGTTACTTCATTTTTTCCTTCCCTTTTACTCCATGTTAACATTGTTGCTCAGAAAATAAAAACAAATATAGTAGGACTGCTGTATTTGGGTCTATATGAATAATGAACTTGTGATATACTTAATCTGTGAGACCATAGATAGTAACTCTAATGCAGAGTCAACTTAGTGAAAATTTAGTGCTGTAGGCACTTTTCATATATTAATTTATTTAATCATTAAAGTGACATCATTATTCCCACTAAAAGAAAAATCAGAATGTGAGTAATCTTACTAAGGTTAAATAGTATTCCCAGCTACAAATAGTTAAGAGAACGGCTGGAGTTTCTAACCTGTATCTGTCCCATTCCAAAGATCGTCCCCTCCCCTCAACTCACCTCGACAATCCATACTTTCCTTTTAACTGTGTATTTTGCTCATTTCATTGATTTTGTAACTTCCTTAAACATTTAATGTCCTCATTATAGGACTCATAATTATCCATGCTTATGTGACTTTTAATTAATGCTTATTAACTTCCTTCCCCATAAATGATTTAAATGTGTCCATAATACTGAAATGTATCATCTTTAAATTAAAATATTTTTACTCCCACATTTATTTGCCACTTTTTCACTCCATGCTTAATTTTTAACTTGTTACACTTGAGAATATTTTGAAATTGGTGCATTCTTATTTTAGTGTCATTTTCTTTCTAAATAAAATGGAAATATATATATTAGACTTTCCCTGCTTTGCAATCAGTCCATTTTCTCCACAGTCTTGATTTCTTTTCCATTTCGTCTGTAGGATAAATTCTGCTATTCTGAAAGTTCACAAAACCTTCCCTGCCAGGATTTGAATGATGTCCCTTCGGCTCATCCCACCAAACTTGCCTGCACAGTGGCTCATGCACCAGAAGTCCACAGAAGGTGAGTTCCTTCCCCTTGCATGTGCTCCACTTTTTCTATGTTTTTTTCTTTCTTTTACTTTTTGTTCCTCCAGCCTTTTTGCCTTCCTGTGCCTGAGACAAAAATGATTTTCTTGTTTTCTTTCTACTTCCCCTCTTGTATTTCCGTCTCTCCATTTCATATCAAACTTCCTTCCATGTTTCCCCATCTTCTCTGTTTGTAGTTAATATTTTCACCTTACTGATTTCATGGCATAAAGAGTGAGCAATATTTTCTGAGTAATCTTAAAGAAGTTCCATAACAACAATTTATTTTCATTGTTTTTTCAAGTTCCACTGCCAATGTGGTCTTCCTTTTATTAAGTGAGCCAGGCCATAGACACATGAATCCAAGTGGCAGTTGGTAAAATAGTGTGTAGCATAGTATTAAGTATAACTTTCTCTGACGGGTCCTGGGGTTGGGAACATTTCTCCAGTCAACTAGGCACACTCTCAATGCAGAGACAAGCTCTCATTCACTTTCATGTTCAAGCCTGTGGACATATTTGTTGAGTGAACAATGCACTCAGGTGAATAAAAGCAACAAAATCAAATCCGAGGTTTTCCTCACACATAACTAACTATAAAGCTATAGACAAACAAATGCTTGTCATTTTATCATTAACACCAGTATTTTTTGGGGGGAGTGGGGAGAGAGTCTACTCTGCCTTAGGATAAAATGAGCTTATTTCACTAATTCCATTGAATCATATGGCATGACTTTATTTTAGATAATTATACAATCCAATGTATCTGGATATATAAAGTATCATATGAAATATTTACTAATATTTTTAAGTAAATGTAAATTTTCATGTCAATATTTAATTTGGATAAGCTTCTAGCCATTATTCATCATGGTTTTTTATGCATACTTTTATAAATCTGTGATTAGTAAAAATTCACCAATATAAGAAGATTATGATATGTTGCAAATATTGTAAAGCTGGAAATGGCAGAAAAAGTAAAAATGAAATTATAAACGGAGATTTTGTTCTTAAGACAATGTGCTGTAAAGAGAAAAGTAGCAATAAAATAATAAAAATACAAAATATTTTTGTTTTATAAGTTTATTTTGGCAATTACAATTTGTAATACACATAAAGGTATATAAGATAGTTCTACCTGTCATTTAAACAAGCCAATTCTAACGTCACCATCTGTGGAAGAGAACAAAAAAATAAAAATAAACAAATAAGTCAATTCCACCCCACACACTCGCCCCCATGCAAACACATATATACGCATCTTTTAGTTTTATATTAACCTGATGCCTATAACATGCCCATTAGGAAACTGCCAGATAAACAGTTTTCACATTCTAAAGTCCAAGACTGCATTAGTCAAATAGAACCCTTCAGTAGTTATGCTTTTTCTGTGTTTTCTGTCATCAAACTGCTTAACTTAAATTTTCCTTTATTTAAACAAAGTATGCATACATTCTAAAAATTAAAAAGGATATACTCATATAAGCTGTTGAATTAATTTGAGTTCTAATTATTTGAGAGTTATTTTCTTTAAAGGAAGAGGAAAAAAAACACAAAACTTCACTACTGCTTTCTTGTTAGATGATAGACTTTTGTGTTTGAAGAAATGGCCACTGAATGAACATTAAGCAAGCGAGGCTCATTTTTATGACTGAAGGCATAACAAAATATAGGACATAGTTTGAAGAGCACACCTTCAGTGAAAACAAGTCAGCTTTCCCTGTATATCTATAACAAGAGAGAACAACCCAGGCCTTCTCTGGCTGCAGAGGTGAGCTACCTCATGGCCCCAGGCATGCTTTGCTTTCTCCTTTCCTGATCTGCCACTTTTGTGGCTCAGCTGTTTTCTCCTTATGCTTGTGGTAACTTAAGCTTGTGATGCTGCTCACTCTAGTTCAAACTCTCAAGGGACAAGGTGGTTGACTGTAATATTTTCTAAATATTCACTATCACGACCTACCATGTCTCTTCTATGGGCCACTCTATGGGAAAACTGCATATGTCTGCTATCTTGACCGCATCTATATCATGCCACTTGCTTGACCAATGTAATGTGAGTAGAAGTGGTGTGTGTCATGCCCAGGTAGGTGCTTCAATAAGTCAGAATGTTGTTTACTATGTCCATTTCCCTTCAACCAGGAGATTGACAATGTTCAAATAGAGGCTTCTCTATCAATCTGTCTCCTGAACTGAAGACACTTGGAACAAATCTACAGTCAACCACAATGGATATGTACCATGAGTAAAACATTCTTGATTGTCATTTTACATCACTGAGATTTTAGAGTGATTCTTCTATCATAAAATAATATAGTAAATCCTGAAAAAGAAATTCTAAGATGGCCAGGTGTGGTGGCTCACGCCTGTAATCTCAGCACTTTGGGAGGCTGAGGTGGGCAAATCATGAGGTCAGGAGTTCAAGACCAGCCAGGCCAACATGGTGAAATCCCATCTCTACCAAAAATGCAAAACAAAACAAAAAAAATTAGCTGGGTGTTGTGGTGCGTGCCTGTAATCTCAGCCACTCTGGAGGCTGAGGCAGAGGTTGCAGTGAGCCAAGATCACACTACTGCTCTCCAGCCTGAGCAACAAACAAGACTCCATCTCAAAAAAACAAACAAACAAAAAAGAAATTATAAGATTAGTTGCCTAGCATCAACCTAAGGAATTTATCTTGGATGGAGCTATTGTACCAACTTATGGGTTGATAGCCTATACATTGGCTACCTTTTAGTTACACAGCTATCCTCACTTAGTCATCTATGGCCCGCAGAGAAATTTCAGGTGACAACAGACATGATGATCTGGTCATAAAGAATATCTCAGAGTAGGCTTTGGTCATGACATACATCCTTAAAAAAAAGGTCATTTAAATGGAAAGGCAACTTGCCTATTCAATATTAATTCAGTGATACATGCAATGTTTTTAAAATAAGTATATATTCTAGAGAAGAAATTCAGATATTAGGACATAGGACATAGCTATAAAAAGCATTTTTAAATTTAGAAAATGAATCTGTTTATAATTCCAACTATATCCATGTGCTAAATGTCATTGTGACATAATTTTAAGATTCACAAAATGAATTTTAAACTGCAGAGATTATATTTATAATGAAATCCTTTTTCTTCTTCTTTGTGAAGTAAAATGTCATTGAAGTAGGTTCAACGTGACCTTTATTCAGAGTTGCAACTGTTACGCTACATAAAATGTTCAAACTATGCAGTGCCAGGTGAAATTATAGCAAGTGAAATCACTAAAGCACTCCTAGAAACATTCAGACCATTATGTGTTTATACATTTTCATTCATTCCTCCATTTAATCAGTGAATATTTATCGAATGTTTATTATGTGCCAAGGACTATGCTAACTATTCAGAAAGCATCAGCAAAAAGCACACAGATCTGTTTGGAAGTCCTCCTCCTGACAAATGTCTTTAAAATAATAAGCAGCAATTCTAGTTATGTGCATTCCACATTCTGAGAATGTAAGACAATTAAAAGAAAACAAAACTAACATTTTAGAAGAGTAGACCAGAATAAGAATATGTCATAAAATATTCAGAAAGTACATCATAATAGAAACACAATAGCATTTATTTACTTTCATGTCTTTGAGAAATACATTGATTAATAGACTATATATTCTAAATAGTACTAGTGAATATCTTAAGTGAAATGTTTTCCCTTGAATAATTTTGGAAATTACATTTTTCAGTTAGCAAATATTTTGTTATATAAAATAATTTTAGTAAATCTCAGGGTACATTAAAATATTAATATTAATCACATAATATGTATGTTATTTTAGCATTACAGGATTTCCCAAGATGATAAAAGCAGGTCTAATTTATCCCCTGAAGAAAGTAACATTTTAATATGAATGATGAAATAGTATTGCATAGATTTTTAATACAAATAAGTCTATAACAAGTATTTAAGGGAAGTACAGGTAAATCATAGATAGTTTAGATAAGAGCAAAATCACCCTTTGAAGTAAGATTAAAAGATAATTTTCTTGAAGGTAACCTTTATGCTTTGCCTTACAGATAAGAACAATTTCAATAGTCATAACAAAGAATAAATGAAGAGATTAACATAGGGTAAGGTTGACAAGGCTGTAACACAAGCATGAGACAGTGTGAACGGTTCACTTTGGAGCACAGTTTTGCGTAAAGTGAAGAACAAAGTTGAATTGATGGGAGGAACTTGATGATAGGGCACCTTAAATATTACTTTAAAGAAACTAACGCATTCCACTGGAAATAGGGAGACAGCGATAGTTTTTTTCACAGAAAGCAGGATAAGCATGAGGTTTTCACTAGAAAGTTTAATCTAACAGTAGAGTGAAGAATACATTACAAATGGAAGATGGTAGCACTAGAAATAATATAAATAAAAGCAATTGAGGATCTTTAAAAATTTAAAGGAGGAGATAGGAGAAAATCAAAGGTATTAAACATAATGATGAAGAGAAAATACAATAGAGTAAGGCAGTAGAGAGTGGGAAGCTCAGAGAGTCTTGTCAGAAAAGGGAAAGTCAAAGTTCTTGATTTTGAATATCAAATAATTTTGAGAAATAAGAAGTTTAACAGGTGGTTATGTCTAAATCAGAATCAAAATATGTCTCATAGAATAAAATTAACTATGTTTATCCTAAGTTTATTATTTTTTCATAAATAAGGGTTTTCCCTTGACAGTAGAACCAGATTGCTAAATATACGGACCTTAAAAAAGCTCAACATTAAAAAAAATAAGTTATATGAGGATATCAGAAGTGTTCCTAATATGATAAAACTGACCATGTATCCTATTTTACGTTACACATTATTGCTTGTCCACATTTGGTAAGCATATACACACTCGATTATACTTTTTTCTCTTTTGAAAACTTCCTTGTTGTAAAGAAGCAATAACATAACAACCAACATAATAAAATTGGATTTTAATGTGTATTTGAGTAAAAGACAAAATAATTTGGGAGCAAAATTCTTGTCTAATAAAACTTGTGGCCAACTTATTTGTAAGTCATGAGATTAAAAGTTCTTTGTATAAAAGGCAACATGATTCCAGCTATTCCATTAGTCCCCATTATATTTTTCTCCTGCCTGGCCAAATATGAAGAATGCATTGCACAATAAATACAAAATGATGAGTCATCTTTGTTATGAAAAGTTGAATACTTCTCTAGAAAATCCCCCTTAGTACAAAATCTTATAAAATAATAATTCATTAAATGATATTTAGAAGAAACATTTTATTAAACGTGCAATTTAAGCATCAAGGTCATATTTAAAGTAGCTAAGATGGTAATAAAGTAGTTGTCCAAAACTTTAAACATAATCATGTGACTTTATTTTTGTCAGTTTAAAACATAAAAATAAAAGTTCATATTAGATTATTTCATATATATAGTTGTTTTTCAAAGGCCTACATGTAACTAATGGTTCCCATACTTACAAATACTGTTTAAACACTTTTTTAAATGATTATCTGGTTATTTATAAGATTCAGGCAAGTGGTTACTCCTGAAGAAATATTACAGTTATCCTTTACTTTATATCTGAATTAAGCCAGTATTTTAGAATATAATTATTAGTCCCTTTTAATTATGGAAGTTCTCTATCTTAAGGGAACTAAATTGTTATCGAAGTCACTTGAGATATCCAAGGTCTGCCATGTGGGACATAACCTCAGAGTCTTGGCTGCCCTCCACTCTGGGCAAGTACTTTCTTCCTGCCTCAGTTCTTTCTGCAATCTCAATTCGTGCTTTTTTTTTTTTTTAAAGCTGCCCAACTTTGCCCTGCAATCTTGTACAGCCTTTAGAATTGCCCTATAATGTTTCTTTATCACAATATTAAAGTATCTACTACTTAACTTTTCCTTCCAATTTTAGGGTGCAAACACGTTTTAAGATAAAGGTTTTCATTGCTGTATACTTCACAGTGATTAGGGATATGGACTGTACTAAACAACGTTTGCTTCACACTTCTAGCCTGCCAATAAATGGAAGAGTGCATGCCACCGAAGTCCATTTTAATGACAATTCTATAGGCTGTTTCAGATGATAGTAAATCTGTACTTTTTCTCTTGTATGTTTATCTATTTCACACTTTATTAAATGTTATTTTTCTAAATAGTCCGTTTCACTGTAGATATTTTTAGAAACAGAAGTCATAAAGTGCACTTTTGATGGTCATCCTGAAATACTAAAAATGCCTAAAAGATGCATAGTTTTCTAGAGAAGAGTGGACTATTCAAAAACAACTAAGATGAAATAATTAGAGAGAACAGATGCCTGACATAATAAAAGTCTGAATTATAAGGCTTATAAAACTCTGTTCAATTACTTTGAAATACATATAGTAATCTGAGTCAAAGACTAATTAAGTGAATACAGATTAATTATACTAAGAGACAAGGATCATTTACAATTTGGCTAGTCAAACTTTTATGGTGGAAAATAGTAGATAAATATACATTCTTTTTTTCCCCTTTTCTTTCTTCCTTTTTTTCTCTTTTATTATACTATTAACGAACAACCACTTTGAAAGCTGGTAATAAAGCTAAGTAGAATAAATTTACATTTGGAATTTAATATATATTTTAATACACTTAGGTGTTATAAGGGGCCATTTTATTTTTTAAATAGCTCACAGTTAAAGGCAAAGATACATTTAGGGATAATGTATTCATTTGTTTTCCTTCAGCTATGAGTAACAAATAGCCTTTTTCAAATTGGCTCTGAGAAAAATGGCAACATTATCCCATATAGCAGGATATTCAAAGGAAGGGCCAGTGCCAGGTGTGGTGAATCTGAGTCCTAGCTCTGTTTCTCAGATTTTCACCTTATTTATCATGCCAGTCTTCCTTCAGTCTTACTGTTTTCATGTTTGCAAGATGGCTATTAGCAGAACCTAGGGCAAGTGACCTTTTTCTTTTCTTTTCATAACTAGGGTGGAAAAAAAACAAAACTTCTCTCATAGCCAAGAAATTAAAGTTATTTCTTTATATGGATCAGGTCAGTATAGGACTTGTACCTACCTTTAACGACTGACGTTTATCTTGAGAGTATTCTCTTCTATGTCCTGATTCAACTTAGCCTGTTTCTGTATCAATTACAGACAAGCATGATTGTTTAGACTGGTCAGGACCCACCTCTGGACAGAAGGATAAAGTTAGCTTCCTGTGATTTACAAAGTCTTTGTAGTACACAAGGAGCCATATAAACAAAATTGGGATTATTTTACACAGAATAAGAAGTAATAACTAAATATCAGGTAAACAACCAATTATATCTACTACAGAAGGAATTTTATTTCTTCACTTTAAAGCAAATACTTACAAATGGTCAGTTGGAAACAAATTTCATAAGTTTCTGATATTTGAAAATAATTATATGTTCTCAGAAATATTTGTTTTTACTACTTATTCAATAAATATACTTTTACTACTTAATATGTGTTGGGCACTTATAGATATTGATAATGTGACAGTAAATAATGTAACACATGCAATCTAAACGGCGGAGTAGAAAATGTGCACAATGAAGTAATAGAGTAGGGACCACACTGGGCCATGACCTAAATCTTCTTTGCTGAACTCACTGCAGGGGGTGTACACATTTTACTTTATGACCCTCTTTCATGTGGCTGTCATGGGTGGAACCCTGGGCAAATATTCAACCTGAATATGACCACCAACTTACTCTCTTTCAGACAGCATGGTCTTCTCCTAGAGAATATCTAATTTAGAACATTGCCCCCAGCACTGAATTTGAAATTGATTCCAGTTTCAAATTCAAAATTCAAGGATATTCAAAAAAGTGTTTTAAACTTTCTTTTAAAAAGTATCCAACCACATTGACCACTTAAGAAAAAGAAGTCTTGTGCAATTAAAGAAGAATAAGGAGGAGGAAGAGGAAGAGAAGGAAGAGAGGAGTAGAGAGGAGCAGGGGAAAAGCATACATACAAAAGAACCACACAAAAGACTGAGAGTTGATTCTGATGACATTTTCTTTTTTAGGTAGTTTTTTTCTAAGCTCCAGACTCATTATCATCCTTGTTTTCTACAAGCCACACTAACATCATCTTAATACATTATTTTATTTTTTGCTGAAAAGCATCTTGAGTCCTGTTTCTGTAACTTGTGATGAATAAATTCCTAAATAAAGTAGGTCACATGTGCTAATAATCTTGTTATATTTGTTGTGCACTTCAGGCAGTTTACATAAATGATGGGATATTAGAGCTGAACATTTATTCAAGCTAACCCTCTGGGCCAATCAGTGCCCTAGTCAGACATACTCACTTCAGGAGTGTTCATCTATTAATGAATCACAAAGGCCACTCTTGGGGAGATGACTGCAAGTCCTTCAGCTGTTGCTAAAATCCAAAGGAAAATAAAAGAGAATTTCAAACTAAGTGTGGCTCTAATGTTCAGGATGAAAATGTGAACCTATCTTTAAGTATATAATGTATTTTCCCAAGTACTATCCCTTGAGGAAGTTATTAACACAGCTAAGAAATATTTACTACTTCTTGCCTCTATCCACATGGTGAGATTTCATGTCCTGCCCCCTATAATACAGGTGGATGTATCAGCAAGCTCTGGCTAAAGAATTATGAGTAAAAGTGACATGCTTCATGGCCTATCATCTCCCCCAACTTTGCCATGGACACCAACAATGCTTGGGATGATGGCTGCCCCATCAACATAAATCCTTAAAAGAAGATGATGGGCTGAATTGACAGCTAAGCTCAGTATTAGGTAACTGAATATTTCATTTGATTATGAAAATTTAGGGAGTGTTTTTAATGATCAGTAAGTCATTAAATTCTATTATATTTTTCCATAGTTTGATAAGACAAGCAGAGTTTTTATCTTGAGATGTCTATTCACAGCACAACTGTACATATCAGTTTATGCCTGTATGATGCTTTACAATCATTTCGCTGCCAACATTCAGCCGATGTCTCTATCTGTCCATACCAAATGGGTAAAATGAAATGCAGGTAGTTTCTACTACAGAAGCACAACTGAATGACAAGTGTTTTGAAAAAACTTCACCTGTGATTAATGTGTACAACTGATTTTTGTTTATGTGTAGTTAACATCTGAGAAGTTATCCATCTGTGAAAGTAACAGCACATTGAAAAGATTGGTCCTCTGAGTTTCATATAGCAAGGGGAATATAAATGGTGTTGTAGGAAATTTCAGGAAGGCTAAATAAACCAAATAAAGTTCATCTTCCATCAGGGTCTACTAGTCAATATTTTAAGCCATCTTCTGGATGGAAAGGAAAGATGGAAATTTACACTATTGTACAGTTGTTATTTTGTTAAATACTATGTGTAGTAATAAACTAAAGATCTCCTTTTGAGGTGATTTGATAAGGTATTAAATATATGGGAATTAGAATGAATTATATTAAATTTACTGTGAGAATATGCCTTGTGACTTTTCAGATAAAGCCCAAAAATATTTTTAAATTTGGGATAAAGAAAAGGACACTTATCATTGGCTTTTACTAGTTACTTGTTTACACATGTACAAAATCATATTTACTCATTTTTCAAACATTATAAATATTTTTCCTCCTTCTCTGTTGTCCGAAGTTAAAGCCATCTCATGATGACCTTTTCAGTATTCTGTAATTTGATTTGCTTGCCATAACCACCTTTCCCTGTTTTCCATCCCAGGAAGTGTGATTGGAACAGACAACCAGTCAAAATGGAGAATATTAAAAAGGTCAAAGTAGTAAAATTTACTGTCCAATGTTTCCAGAAAATAAAAGAATATTTACAGTTTAATACGTGCCTTAGATGACAAGGTGTCCAAAGAAACAAAAGTAAGCAAGATTGTATTTAGCTTATGATAGCAAATATAACAAGCAAAGGGATTCAAGAAGGTGTTATACTTAGTAGTTATCCCTGTATTTATTATTTTGAATGTTTAAAAGAAAGCCTTCTTGTCGATATGTCAGAAGTAACTTTGAAAGTTGAGAAGAGAAAAAGATAAAACAACTGCCTTAATTTTATAATTTTCTAACTGACAATGCATGAAATAATTCATGTTTTCACAGTTTACCGGAATTAAAATTCATCATGTCCAATTAAATTGAAAAAATGCATACATAAGATAGAGCTGGGCCGTCCATTGATGCTTTTATTTTAGAGTGAGGAATTATTATACAGTTATATTTATAACAAGCCAAGGTTTTATGACAAGGATTTACAAAATTTTGTATCTCTGCTTTCTAAGCAGAAATTATATGCTTTCTATGAATATTTTTTAAATATGTTTTTAATTTGCATAAGTGCATTTTATATTATTTCAAACCATAGAAGCTCAGCATAGGCTATCATATCCTAGCATTTTATAGAGGTAAGACATTCATCCTCTTACACAGTAAGTGTTTTTTAATATTTACTACTGTATGTTCTCAAATTCTTTGATGAATTTGCAAATATATGGTAGTAGCCAAGATGATTTAGATTTTATTAAGACATAAAACATTAAGGAAGTTAAAAAAGAAGCATAAGCTGATATAAAGTATCACCAAAAAAAAAGAGGATAAAAAAATCCTCATAACAGCATCAATATTTGTTAAAGCCTACTAAGTTTTAGTTAGAACTTAAAGAAGAAGGAACAGCATTAACCAAGGTACATTTTAAAATGTGAGAATTTTCAAATTTGAATAGAGGAAAGGGTATACTATAAGAATTGGAACTAATAGAAGTTGTCTGTAAAATGTAGGTGGGGCTTGAATAGATTGTTTTCAATGTCAATCTCCAGATTAAACAACAACTAAACAAGTTCTAGTCATTTTGTAAAAAGGATTCCAATGAAAGAACATTATCAGAAAGAAGCCAGGGTATTTTATTACCTGAAACACATAGGTAGTAGTAAATGTAGGTCAGAATCTTGTGGTCCATAGCAAACGGGTAAAATGAAATGCAGATAGTTTCTACTACAGAAGCAAAACTGAATGACTATCAAGTTGTATTAGGAATGCTGCCATACAAAGACCATTTTTAGAAAGCGGTGTATTTATTTTTAGAAAATCTTCAAGAAGGCAGCTGTATTTATTAAACATAAGGCTACCATGAGAAGACAAAGATGGAGATAAGTGGATAATGCAACAAAACCAGAATTGCTGCGGGTGTAAAATCTTCATTGCGGGCATAAGATAGGGAAGGTAATTGAATTACTGATGCATAAAACAATAATTTAAAAACTAAGAAAAGCTTCCAGAATGCACAGGAAGTTAATCAATTTTTTAAAAATCGAAAATAGTAACAAATAGAATGGAGAACACCTGGAACCAACCAATATTGGTTGAATACTTAATATCCCTATAAAGAAAAGAGATAATAGGAATGAGGCCATGATTTTTTTTTTTTGAAAGAAGCTAAAAGAAAAGCATTTTACATAAGGAAACATCCATCAGCCATTGAACAAGCATAAAACAAGAAAAATGCCTACCAAAGCAAATCTAGATTTAGAGAATGCATTGAATTGTCAAACAAACTAATGTAAAGATAGTACGGTGTGAAATATTTTGAAAAGTGTTGAAGCAAGGAGAAAAGAAAACTCATGGAATGGGATAAAAATCAAATGAAATTCAACTGAGGATATTGAAAAGATAATTTCCAATGTGTGATTTCCAGTGAAGTTGTTTGTAATTTATAAGAACATTAAAGAAATATTGTCAGTAAATACATAATCCACCAACTTATTATTCATTAAATATGAAATAATTTTTCCAAATTACCAAAAAAGTTTGAAGATCTCAACATAAAAAAAGGTGATAATTTTTTAAACTATCTTGCAGAAGTAGAACAACTGTAAATGTTAATTGCAATTATATATTTCCATGCAGGACTTCTACTAGAGTACAGAATTTTTATGAGAGAAACTATGTTTTGCTTTCCTTTAGTCCTAAATTTTTAGCAGAGTATCCACAAAAATATATTTTAAATGTTAAAAATATATACATAAGTAAAATGCAATGAAAAAATGTGTGTACATCTGCTATTTTATAATGATTTTTAAAAATTTTTTACATTTATTTTACAAAGAAAGTAAATAAAAAATAAATGTCAAAGGAATTGGAGAAAATCTAACTAAATAAGTGGAGACGTATGCCAGCCATGTTTACAGAAAGGAAAATACTGTACATGTTGGAATTCTCTCCAAATTGATCTATAATTGTAAAGCAATTTTAAAGTGCATATGAATGTCTAAAAAAGCAAGAGCAAGAAAAAGCCCTCTGAATAACAATAAGGACTGGGAATGTTAGCTATAAGGTGTCAGGGTCCATAATAATTCATAATGGGTTTCTCTGAAACATGGTGTACTAAATTATCTATGAAATAGAATGAGTCCAGAAATGTATACCTGTATGGACAAAATATTGATACATAATACAATTGGCCAGCCATATCGTAGACCACAAGAAGAGTTTTGCAATAAGTGGAGGTAAACTATAATTATTCATATAAAATGAAATCAATCCCATACTTTACCTCATACATAAAAATGAATACATTCCACACAGATTAGGAAATTAAATATTCACACAAAACCTCAAATAATGTTAAATGTATTTATGCAAGTGTGTGTGTGTTTTTTTAACATCATAGAAACACTGCTGACTCTAAAACTTGATGAGTTTGCTTAAACGTAAAATAATTCAAGACACCTTAAGTAAAATGATAATTGTTGACCTTGGGGAAAAAACATAATTGAAGTTAAAAATCCAGTGGATAAATTTCATAGTAGATAAGACAGCTGTAAAGACAATGAATATTCCAGAAGACAAGTTAAATAAAATACCTGACTTAGGTATGGGATAGGAAAAGAATGTGATTGAGCAGATGTAATGTTTGAAGAGAAAATGGCTGAAATTTAAGAAGCATGAGAAACCAAAGTAGGATGAATGCAATAAACTATTCTTAGACTCATCATGGTGAAACTACATGGAAACAAAAAACAAAGAGAAAAAATTTAGGACAGTTAAAGAACAAGGTTATTATTTGAAATGGAACTAAAATTAGAATCACAATGGACTGAAGGAAAAAATAGGAAGACAAATGACAATGGAATGGTATTCTGAAGTACTAAACACAAATAATTGGCAACCATTAATTCCATACCTGATATAAGTAGCTTGCAAGAATAAAGGTGAAATAAAAGCATTTTCAGGGGAAGAAAGAGAGAATTTACAAATATTAATTACATAAATCAACAATCCAACAACAGCACAAAAGACAATAATAATATCTAGCGAGACTTAGAAATATATAGAACCAACATACAAACCAAAAATAGCAAGTAATTCAAGAAGGAAGTAACAAGTTAAAATGATGCATGGTCTTTCTATTGTCTGAGAAGATCTAATAACTCTTATTTCAATTAGACTTTGATAAGAAAGATTCATTTTTTTCATCTCCAAGTGTTGACTGAATAAAATAGAGTCATTCATTTGTCATTGTTAGGCAATTATGTCATTCTGCCAACATCATAGAGTGTACTTCCACAGATCCAGATGCTATAGCCCATGACACACTAAGACTGTATGGTGTAGCCTATCTCTCCTAGGCTGCAAACCTGTACAGTATGTTACTGTACTGACTACTGTCTACAGTTGTAACACAAGAGTAAGTATTTTTGTACCTAAACATATCTATATGTAGAAAAGGTACAGTGAAAACACAGTATCATATTCTTAGGGGAATGCTGTTGTATATGTGTCCAGTCTTGACTGAAATGTCCTATGGGTTGCACGGCTGTAATAAGTAATTCTTGGTGTAACAAATGATTCCCAAACTTAAAACAACAAATATCTATTTCACATGGTTTCTGAGAGTTCAGAATCCACGAGGTCATTTGGGTGGTTCTGAATTTGGGTCTTTCATGAGGGTGGCTGGACTGCACCTTGGAATTATAACTGAGACTGGAGTTTTCAGTTTCCAAGATGGCCCATTCATATGGCTGTGGCTGCAGGTTACAGAACTGACATAGGACTGCTTGGATGTCTTCAATCCACTGAAGCTACAAGAACATCCAATAGAAAGCATAGGAAGAAGTAATAATGTCTTTTATTTCTGCATCTCAAGACACCACACCGTCATTTCTAATATATTGTATTGGTTAGAAGCGAATCACATAGTACCACCCACACTTAAGTATCAAGAGGAGTTGGGTTCTGCCTTTTGAAGGGGAAGGCTATTAAGTAATAGGTGAACATCTTTTAAAACCACCACATCATCCTGCTAGAAAGTCCAAATGAGAGGTCATCTACAGACACAGCTAAAGCTATTTAAGGCCAAGAATGTCTTTCAGTAAGGAATGATGTGCTCAGAACGAATTACTGAAATGGGTTATAACTTAAAATAATAAGGCAAAACAAAAATAGCTTATCAAGATTCAGCATGCATTACCCGTCTGCTTAGCAGACACAATCACTAGCAAGATTAAGGAAAATCCTATCACTCTTCCTCCATATAATATATTTTCTGGATTGTTTTCACAAGGACTGGTTAGATTCCTTAAAGATTCAAATAAGAGCTATTTAAAATTATATGTGCTTTCATTGTAAATGTCCTACTAGCCAATCTCCTGTTTATAACATAAAGAACATACATTAAAATTACGTTTTGGGGGGTAATAAAATGGTATTTTATAGCAATTGTGATTACAATAACATTCTTGGTTTATACTTTATGCTCACTTTTTATGACTATGCTGACTTTTAATGACTTTACATTGGGGAAAGGAAAAAAGCGCAGCTATTTTACTAGGATTGTATTTTAATAACTTGAGCTAACGGATTTTCTACATTTTGTGCACAGAACAGAACTGATTTATGAGTAAGGATGAAAGGGTGTTCATCTTTTATTCCCCAAATACTCCTGTTCTAGCAAAATGTCAATTTAAATTGATTGGTTAGCTAGTGCAGCACAGTACAGGATACAACTCAGGGAATGGTATGTTCACCTAAAGCTTGTAAAGCTAACATTTTACTAATTCTGAATACATTTTCCAAAGGTTTAAATGAGTAGTCTTTTTATTTTACATGTGTTTTTTTATTATAGTCTGTTAGTTGAAGTGACAACTTGTGCTTCCTTGATTTAACTACTAGTAATCATTTCATGTGAAGTTAATTTTATGAAACATTTTATTTACTGATTGATATTCATTAAGAGTTATAAAAGATCAAGTATTATAAAAGTGGATAAAGTAAATTTATAATCAGAAATTGTGTATAGTTATTTTTACCACATTGCTAGGCTTCGTGAAAATATAAAATCCAATTTTTCAAAATAAAAATGCAGTATCTTTTAGAGACTATATTAATATAATTTACATGCATTTTAATTCTAGTTGTTTTAGTATCAATGTGGTTTAAAAATATGTGTGTTCACAGGAAAAATGTTGTAATCAAGTTAAAGTAACAAACATGCTGAAAGCTCCTAAGATGCTTTCAATTTTAGTAAAATAATGCTCATTTTAAGATCCTTGGAATCAAACAAGATTCTAGGCGCATATTCACGATGATCAATAACTGATGCATCTCAGGAATGAGTAGCAATAAAGACATCTATTTTACGTCATCATTTTCTTAGTTTTTCAAAATACTCATGAGGTTAATTTCATTTGTTTACTATGTTACTGATATATAAATTATATAGTATCAATATTTAGTGCCGATATGAAGTGTTATCTTAATCCATAACATTTAATTGAATTAGAGTAAATAACATGTATCATTTAAGAACTGCACACCTACCCCGATTCCCACAGAAGTAAGCAGAACACAATCTCAGCTCTGTCAAGGAGATTGTGCTCTTCTCTTTCATGCCTTGGGCACATACTCGGTGAACCACACTGCTATTGTTATTGTTGCTGTTTTCTTGCTTTGTTTTTCTGAAAAGACAAATGATTTTTTCCTTTAATGGTATCAGTGTTTGTTTTGTTTTGTTTTAACCAGTATTTTCAGCTCCATTCTCTTATCTCTTATTATGGATGACATCAGTGCAGGACTTTATAATTTTTGATGAGTTACTTTTAGAATTTTGAACCTCACTATACTAGTGGATGGAATGAATATTCTTTCTAGCTCAATTTCTATATTTCTTTTTTTCTCTCCCCTTCCTCTGCTCTGGCCATCCTGTCCTGTCATGATGGGCAGATTTAAAAGTGATTTCATTATTCATAAAATGAATGATTACAAGACATGAGAATTTCATGTTTGTGTCAAGGTTTACTACTGATTGATATATTTGCTATTCAAAGTAAAATTGAAGGTGAAATAGCTGGGACAGTATTTGTCTTGCTTTACATAGAAGATAAAATGAAACTTTCTTAGAGGGAGAATACTCTATTATTTTGGAATTACTTCATTCTATCATTTTGGAATCTTGGCCTCTGCTATCATTTTTCAAATCCTTGTTAATGTCTGAATCCATCTAATGGACTTTACATTCACTGGATAGCTCACGTTCTTAACTTTGTTAAGAAAGTTAAGCTCACGCTTAACTTTGATTTTATTTCCAGATGCTCCTTAAATTTCAGTTGGGGCCCTAACTTGTTTGCTACCAAACTCCAAATGATGTTCAGAAGAAACCATTAGGACCATCTGTTTCTAAGGGGTAAATGCTCTTTCTCATGGCATATTCATATACAGAGACATATAAGTTGAAATTTTAAACCAGAGATATTTCTCTGTTTATATGTACCTGTTGTTGTTTCTTGCCCCTTTCCCAAAAGATTCACATACACATGTACACACGCACAGGACATTAGCACTCATGAGAATTCTACTGTGTATTTTTGCTGGCGAAGTGGCTGAATGTAACTTTCCAACAATAATATTTCCATTGATATGTCTGTGACTAACGCAAATTTCTTAGGTAAAAAATATTAATCCCTCACATCATTTTTTCCATTTTACTATACTATTTTACATAACATAGTTGTCAAGAAATCTTCCATTTGTTATTTATTGAATACTGATTAAATGAATACATTTTTGAAAAATTGATTTAACAAACTTCTCTTAAACTACTACTACCTTAGTGTGTATGGTATTCTGACAAATTATCCTATCTGATCTTTATTTCTTGAAAACCCTACATATATAGGGGGAAATATTCTCAGATAAACTATTAGAAACATACGTTAAATGTTCTGCTTGTTGCCCATATGATACTTGTAGCCATGTGTCCTGAAATGATTATCTTCATTTCTGTCATCTCTATATCCAAGTCTAAGTTAACTTTTTTTCTTTCTCATCCACCTTTCTTTTAGTATTTCTAGTACCTACTTTATTCTCTTAAATTCATTTCTCTTTTTTAGGTGAAATGTTACTTGTATTTTTTGACTGCTGATTTAATTTTCTTTCTTTGCAAAACAGATACAGAACAAGATTAAATATTTTTCTTCTGACATATTTTTTCATATTCTTAAGTAGCTTTCTCAAACTAATATTTTTAAATGTTTTTGTTTTAGATATTACCAACTGTTGGAATATGAAAAAAATCATCAGATCTTATAAACCCTCATATACTATATTTTCCTCTAATTTCCAATATTGCTATTTTGAGCTATTTTTAA
Organism: Rhinopithecus roxellana; assembly: GCF_007565055.1. NCBI lineage: Eukaryota > Metazoa > Chordata > Mammalia > Primates > Cercopithecidae > Rhinopithecus > Rhinopithecus roxellana. The sequence goes on along the minus strand of NC_044569.1, from coordinate 76,728,375 downwards.
AATTCATATTTAATATGGTGTTAAACAAAATTTTAAGTTGGTCCCCAAGATCTTTGGCCCTTGGTGGTACATCATGTAAAATCACCTCCCCTTGAGTGTGGGTGGAACCTGTTACTTGCTTCTAGCCAAAGCAATGTAAGAAAGGTGTTGGCTGTGAGCCCCTTGATTTGATTACCTTATATGAGTCTGTATTAGCAGACTGGAGAAAGAAACACTCTTTCTGGCCTTGAGGAAGCAAACAAGCAATGTGTTAGCTGGGTGTGTTTCTTCCTGGAACTCAGGATTGTTTTACAGGAAGTGGAGAGGGCCACATGGCAGGGAACTGCTGGTGGCCTCTAGAAGATGACAACAGACAGTAAGAAGCCAGGGCTCTCAGTCATACAATCACAAGGAAATGAATCTTGACAAGAATAACATAAATCATACATTTGTATGTCTTTAAGATGCTAAGTTTTGTGATAATTTGTTATATGGCAATAGAAAGTAAGTATTAATACAATTCTTTACACTATCATGGCTAAAAATATAAGTTGCAGCTAAGCTTTGCAATAAAAATTTACATTTTCTTTCTAATGCAACATTTTTTTCCTTGAAAGTAATGATTAATGTGCATTTATGTTGTGTTTAGTTATCCATGTGCCCATGGTTAATTATCACACAATTCTCTGCTACGCGCATAATCCTTCCCGCAAGGTATTCAAACACCTACACCTGGGGGATTCTCGCCTTGAGCCCCCTCTTCATGCTCCTGTAGAGAATGGCTTCCCTTGTTAGCGTTAATGAACAAATGCCATTACAGCATTTCATTTTCACATCAACCTGGAATGTCCTTTTTCTCTCTTCTGTGCTGAATTTTTTTGTTTCTTATTGAAAGGTTCTTGTATTGGTTCCAACCCCGAGACCGCGCCAGCAGACAACATTAGGCGGTGTGGAGGAACACGCTGTTTTAATGAGCGCCTGCGTGCAAGTAGTCTGAAGCCTAAAATGGCGTCAGCCCTAAATGAGGATGGGGCAGGGGTTTTATAGTCCTCTGTAAACAGGAAGTATCCCAGTATGACGTGACTGCCGGAGGGCCTCTTTCTGGATCTTCAAGGGTACCTGTCTTTCGGGCAGGGTAGGTGTTTTCTGTCCAGGGTAGGTGTCTTTCTGCTGGCTCTCTTCCTGTTTCTGCTGTCTTGCTGACGCATGCTGCTGGCACAAGTGGCCTTGTGCCTTGGGACTGGACCTGAGAAGGGAGGAGTTACTTACCCCTTCAAGCTTTCAGGCCCTGGGGAGAATCTTTCACTTATATCCCAAGTGTTCTATTCGTTTACTTTTTGTGTTGGCAAAAGACAACCTCTAGTAGTCTCCCAAGGAAGCGTACAAGGGAGATACACTTTGTAGCACAACCAAAATCTTCAGATGTCCCTGCAGCACTGTCAGTCACTATGATTAACTTTCTACAGAGTGAACTCTCACTACTGTTTCAGGAGAAGACAAGCATTCCTCTACCTGAGATGACTGAGAAAAGAAATCTGAATCCCTCTATTTTCAGTACCCCTCCCCCTCCACATGAAAAGTTTCCCATGGCTACCGATTCCTGAGCCTTTCAAGTATTTGATATCAAGATGAAATTTTTAAAGTCTTTGGTGCTTTAAATTTCATCTCTCTTAGATTTGCTATTTCAGGCAATATTTACCCACCTTTCTTCCAGTTTTCAAATGTTTTGCCATCTCTTCTCATTTTCTTATCATCAAGGATTTCCACCTTTTTATTTGTATCCAACTAGTATAGTTTCAGTTGGGTTTTAGGAATTGAGAAGGCATTCATGTGTTCAGTGTGCCATTTTAGAACATAAACTCTGAATTATTTTACAAGACTCTTAATTGTTCAGCCAACCACTATGCGCTAGGACATAGATATTTTTTGGATAACAATCCTAATACAGATCCTTATTTATGAATACAAATATGTCACACTGCATACTGTATGTATAGTATATTTGTGGTCTAAATTATTTTGTTTCAAAGTTGAAACAAAGCTTTTTAACAATACACATTGTCTATTTGGTTAAATCATATGTGATGTAAATGTTTCCAGTTTCTAGAAATATGTTATATCGGTTATACCATTAATCATGGAACTAATAGGAGGAAATAGCACAATGTTTTATTCTGTTGTATCAATGTACTTGTGATGGGAACATCTTTGATTCAATGCCTTATTTTAATGAAATTGCGGTTGCTCTCTGGCTTGAGGTTTCAAAACTCTCTTCAAATTCACAATAACTTGCTAGTTGATGATGCCAGCTACCTTTTATTACACTATTCAGAATAAATTGTTGCTGGAAGAGCTGCTCTATTAATACAGAACACATTACCTAAAGCTTGGGTAATTTGGGCTCAGGAGTTCTTTGTCATCTTTACAGTCTAGTGTTGCATTCACTGAAATAACACATTAAATTTGTATGTTCTTAAGCACCTGGCTTAATTGAAACCCATGGAAATGATAGCAAAATAACTGGCCTGAATAATAAATTACAGACAATCACAGTGCAATGAAAGGTGTCAAAAACATGTTTATATGGAGTCGAAGAACAGGGGCCCTGTATTTGATTTAAAAGTAAGGGCAGAATTGGAATTTCTTTCCCAATATTAAAGTGCAGATTGAAAGTGTGGCAGCTTGATTTTTTAATTTAACATTGCTTTGCTTTAATTATGCATCAAAAAGGCATGAAGATGCTGATATGTTTTTATTTCTTTACATGCAGTGTCTATTCTGACTGTAAAATGGAGTTATTTAAGGCATACGAATTTGTAGAGCTTGAACACAAATAGTCCAGAGCACAAGGAGGCTTTGGGTCTCTTAATAATGAGTTCCGTAACTAAAATAAGAAGCAAAAAGCAAATGATTTGGGAAACATAATAAAGAATCCAGGAGTTGTAAGTATTTTATTAAAAAGAAGATCAATTCATGGCAGATATTCCCTAGATGGCTCTGAAATTACATTGAAAAATTTTCAAACATTGTCATCACATAGAATAATTGGTAATACCAAAACCCTCTAATTTCTTATCAAGCTCTAATTGGGCTCTAGTCCCATATAGATGGCACCATACTTTAGCTGAATTATAAACACATTTTTTTCCCTCACCAAATCAAGTTGTTTTTTTAGGATATGATTTCCCAATAAGGCAGGAAAATAGGATCTGGAGGCAGGAAACATAAGGCTGATTCCACACTTCAGCTATAACAATATATATCCTCTCCATAAGGTGTAGGCCAAGGAAATGACCTTGTAACTTCACTTCATCCTTTCCTTTTACATAGAGCATATCCCAGTGGGATCCTCCAGAGGGTATTTCAACTCCCCAAAATTCTGTAATGGGGCCTTTAAGCACCCATGCTCAGGCCCACACCCACACTGCGGAGTGTACTTTCATTTTCAGTAAATCCCTGCATTCCTTCCTTGCTTTGTTTGTCTGTTTTGTCCAATTTTTTGTTCAAGAACTGGACGCCCTTCTACCATTGGCATATTTTGGTGAGCCAGCCAGGAGGAAGAGGTTAGCCCAAAGTTTGGAATGTATTCTTCTCCTTTCTGTTTTTCCTTTCTTCTCCAAACAGGCAAGCTCTTTTCCTTTCTAACCTGGGACCCTTGCTGGGCAGCACCTAAACATGGAAGCAACTGCAGGATTCTGGCCATGGCCAGTGAAACTGAGGGGTTTTCATGTAGAGAAGCCTGACCACTACCACCCTGTTCACTTAAGGAACCCAGGTCTTTTCCATTTTGTTTTCGTTTCTTTCTTTTTCAGTCTTTCAGAGGCTGTTTCCTAGTAGCTCCTTGGAAATAGAGGGCAATTGGCTGAGGCGACTCCCTAGTACTGCCTGAAGGCCTAGAAATGAATGGAAATAATTGCCTTGCACCAAAGTGGGAAAGACTTTTTTTTTTTTTTTTAATCTTTTCCACATGTGGTCTCTCTAATCCCTACATGTGGCATAGCTTGAAGCAAATTTGCACATGTTTCAGATAACTTAAACCTTCTTTTCTTATGCTAAATTCATCCTTTCCTCTATTCAACTGGCTAAGGGCAAAGGAAACCCACCCAGCCTCCAGTTCCTATCATTAAAGTTCATGGCATGGGAAGCATGGGAAAGCATGGCCTTATCAAATTATAAGGATGCTAAAAGTCAAGGATTACACCCAGGTACTGAAGGAAAGTTCATAGCAGGCTCTGGTGGGATCACATGCAAAGTAGCACTGGTTCCCACCTAAGTAAGGTTGAAAACATCTGAAACTCTAAGACTGGACCCCACAGGAGGATGCTGTGTGGGTCCTGCAGACCTCAACCTGCACAAAGGGTTCATGCTTGGTAGAGGTTCTGAGGTCTTCTTGGAAGTTTCTCTCACAGTTGTAATGCTGGTTGACCCCAAAATTGTTTAGAATCTGAATTGTACTGGCTATTGGGATAGTGGGACAGTGTTGCATGTCTCCAGGCTCTTGTGCTGCTGTTGTAAGCAGGGGGCCTGGTTAATGTTTGGTGCCCTCCTTTGGTACTGTGTTAGATATGAGTTAAAGAATCAATATGTCAGTATGTTCAGTTTTTTGCCTTCTACTTTTAAACTTGACTTCTTCATAAAGCAACCTTTTTAGATGACCTGCTCCACCCTGACTCATTCTGATGACTTGCTCCACCCTGACTCATTCCGATGACCTGGTCCACTCCGACTCATTCCAATTACCTGCTCCACTCGGACTCATTCCAATTACCTGCTTATTCTCCACCCTGACTCATTCTGATTTCCTGCTCTGCCATAACCATTTTTCTCGCCAAACCACTCACCCCATCTCGCTCTTTAAATTAGCCAATCAGAATTAGTTTAGCCTGTGCAGTTTAACCCTAGCCAATAAGGAAATGACACAGCAGCAGGGGCCATATACATCGGGGATAAGAACCCCTTCCCCTCCCTTGTTCAAGTGTGCGCTCACCATTGCTTCATCTGCAAGGTTGCACCCTTCTGTAGAAGTAAATTGTCTTGCTGAGGATTAAAAATAACATTTTATATTCGAGTGCTATTTCTTTGGCAGCATCAAAACTTAATTTATAACAACTGTTTTGTCGCAGTGCTATTTGGAGTCTGGGGAGATTTAACCTTTAAAAATCAAACTGCCGGCTGGGCATGGTGGCTCACGCCTGTAATCCCAGCACTTTGGGAGGCCGAGGCAGGTATATCACGAGGTCAGGTGTTCCAAACCAGCCTGACCAATATGGTGAACCCCATCTCTACTAAAAATACAAAAATTAGCGGGGTGTGGTGGTGCGTGCCTGTAGTCCCAGCTACTTGTCAGGCTGAGGCAGGAGAATTGCTGGAACCCAGGAGGTGGAGGTTGTAGTGAGCCAAGATCATGCCACTGCACTTGAGCCCAGGTGACAGAGTGAGACTCCATCTCAAGGTCTGAGCCTTCAAGAAATGTTACAGCTCTCTCTTCTTCCTCCCACCTGCAGCTCAGCAAACAAGGATGTGTCACAGCTCATTTGTTCTCTTTCACCTATATCTTAGTGAACAGAGGCATGTTACAGCTCATTTGGCCCCACCACCCTCAGCTTGGTGAGTTCTGAGTTCTTGTCCCATGACCAAGAGGAATAAGGTTCACAGCAAAAGGAGAGTGAGTAGGGTGGAGAAGAATTTTACTGAGTGGCATAAGGAAAGCTCTCAGCAGAGGGGACCACCGGAATACAGGAGTAGACCTCCATTTATTTAGTACTTTTTAACAAATATTCTCTAATAGTAAATAAAAGTATTTTTAGGAAATGTTTTTGGAACATGTGACTACACATATGAAAAGTGAATTTCCACTTACTTTATACACAAAATATTAATTTGAGATATAAAAGAAGCCAAAATGTAAATGTCACAATTATAAACCTCCAAGAAAAAAATAGGAAAATATTTTTGCCCCTGGGAAGTAGACAAGGATTTTTTTACATAGAACATAGAACAGAATAATATTAATAATAAATTTGGATTTTTTTACTTCTATAAAAATTTAAATGCTTTATTATGCTAAATCACACCACAATTGTCAAATTGAATAGGCAAGACACAGTTTTGAAGAAAATATTTTGTGATATATATGTGATATATATTTGACAAGGAATTTATGTCTAAAATAATTTAAGCATATTTTAAGTTTAAAGTAAAAAATTTAGTATTACAAATGAGGATATATAAATGGTGAATAAACACATCGGAATTGGCTAGCATGATTTACCAGGATATTTTTAAAAAAACAAAATGAGATATACCCACTTACTACCATGGCTAAAATTTAAAAAAAAAAGAAATGCAATGCCAAGTATTGGTAAGTGTATGAAATATTGGGATCTGTCAAATATTGTTGACATAAATGTGAAATGAAACAACTACTTAGTAAAATATTTGACAGTTTGTCATCAAATTAAACTCCATGACCCAGTAATTCCACTACCAGTTATTTTATCCAAGAGTGAATAAAACATTTCTCTACAAAAATACTTTAATAAGAACATTCACAGAAACTTTATTTATAACAGCAAAACCTGGAAACAACCTAAAACTATATATCTGTAAAATATTAATTATGGTAAACTCATGTAATAGAATATTATTTGACAACCACCATCATCAACAATAAAAACTGTTAGAATTCTGACTTTCATGAGCTCCACAGATTCCATGCTGTGTGATAAACCCAGACACATGTCATAAACATTTATAATTCTATTTATACAACCATTGGGAGATACAAATTTCATTAATAGCTATTTTTAAAACACAATTGTCTATGGTGTATATTTACCTAAGAAAGTAATGAAGAAAAATTCTATATTTCTATAGACATATGACTTGCACACATCATCACAGTGCCAAAGCTTGACATATTTCACAACGTGCAACATATTGCACATTGAAGATCTATGCCTTCCATATTATGTAAAATCAACTTCAAAAACAAGCATAAATAACTATTAAAATCTAGTTATTATGTGTTTTTCATGGTAGTATGTATTGATGATTTTGAAGTGTGTGTGTGTATTCTGGGAAAGTACTTAAATATATTTTGAATATGACAGTTCAGGTTTTTTTCTGTTGGAAAAAGGAATTGTAAATATAATGATAAAGAGAAAAGGCCAGTATATATCCCATAGTAAACTATTAGAATGGGTAGTACCAGTATGCTCATCATTTTGAATAGATAAATGGGTAGGTATATATAGATAGATACAAAGATAGATCACAGATGACAGACATATGGAAACACAGGTATATATTCAGAAGTACACATACATGCATTTCTTAACTCTGCCCCCCTGAAACTGATTGATGCAATAAGCATACACCTTGGACTCAGATCTTGGTCTCTAAATATGAGTATCTAGCAAAAAGAACAAGAGTTCTTTTGAAAAATAAAAAGATGATTTCAAGAATAAGACAGGGGAAGTATAAAATGAGCTAGTAAAATCTGCAACAGAAAGTAAGAAAGTGCTCCAAAAATGACAGGGACACCCAAATGACACACACAAAAAAACAGTTTTAAATGGGTCCCTCTGACCAAACCTCAGACATTTTGAGAATCAAAATAAATAATTATTGTAATGATCTCTAGCCCGTTAGATAAAAAAGAGTCTATCAGTTAATAATTATATTAAGTAAGTAAAGAAAGAGAAAATAACTTTCTTCCAGTAGAATTCCTGTTATTAAACATACAAGGAATGTGGAGTTAGAAAAATCAGTGTGCTAAAAATAACATGGAAACCTTTGATGAGGAGCAAAGGTTTACTTAGTCTCAAAGTATTGCATCAAAAGTTACTTATAGATTACAAAGGAAAACATAATCAAGGTCATCACCATCAATATTGTTTTTCTTTCTATGATGCACTGAGGACATATTATCACTTCTGTGATATATCTGCCGAATGTATAACTAAGTCTGATAATTAAGGGACAGCCTGGTAAACAAGCACTCAAACAAAACAAAACAAAACAAAAAAAAGCAAGTAATCAAACTAACAAGAGCCTGGACTTGGTTTTCAAATAGGTCAAGGCCAAAAGGAAAGAGTAAGTGTATTAGGCTGTTCTTGCATTGCTATAAAGAACCATCTGAGATTGGGTAATTTATAAGAAAAGAGATTTAATTGGCTCATAGTTCTACACTCTGCTCAGGAAACATAGTGCTGGCATCTGCCTCTGGGGAGGCCTCAGGAAACTTAGAATCATGGCCCAAGGGAAAATGGGAGCAGGCACTTCATCTGGAGAAAACAGGAGTAAGAGAGAGAGTGCAGGGGCGAGGTGCCACACTTTTTTTTTTTTTTTTTTTTTGAGACGGAGTCTCGCTCTGTTGCCCAGGCTGGAGTACAGTGGCCGGATCTTGGCTCACTGCAAGCTCCGCCTCCCGGGTTTACGCCATTCTCCTGCCTCAGCCTCCCCAGTAGCTGGGACTACAGGCGCCTGCCACCTCGCCCGGCTAGTTTTTTTGTATTTTTTAGTAGAGACGGGGTTTCACCGTGTTAGCCAGGATGGTCTCCATCTCCTGACCTCGTGATCCGCCCGTCTCGGCCTCCCAAAGTGCTGGGATTACAGGCTTGAGCCACCGCGCCCGGCCCACACATTTTTAAATAATTAAATCTCCATGAACTCAGAGCCTGAGCTCAGTTATCACCATAAGGTTGGCCCCCTTTGTTAGGATTTCATTTTCTGTTCTTTTTTTTTTTTTTTTTTTTTAACTTTTTAGAATCCACATCCGGGTTATCAGCTTTTTGTTTTTCTACCATAATAATAAATTTGCTTGTTTATAAACTTTCCTCTAATTCTGATATGTAGTATTTTTGTTATCAAATTCATAATGTTTTCTAACTAAAATTGTGACCTTTTTCTTTGACATGTTATTTAGAATGAATTGCTTACGTTTCAACAATGTAGACTTTCTAGAGTTTTTTGTTTTGTTTTATTTTTAATTTAGGTGTAGTCAGAGAACATATTCTGAATGGTTTCAATCATTTCAGATTCTTATGGTTCAAAATATGATTTATTTTGATAAATGTTTTCTGTGTACTTGAAAATAACATGAAAGTAAAAAAAAGTCTCCTGCTTTTATTGTTTTTTTTCTGGATGTTCTCTCTTTTGTTGAGAATTAAAATCACCCACTATAATTGTGCATTTTCAGTTGTTTTATTATTTCTTATTATTTTATTAGGCTAATTTTTGTATTTTAGAATTGTTTTTATCTTCTTAGTGGACTCAGCCTTTATAATTATGCAGTGTTAGTTTTCATGCTAACTAATGTTTCTTGCTTTAAAATCTACTTTAGCACAATTATATGAGGATTATTGTCATTAGTTTTTGCATACTTGATCTCCTTTTTTTCTCATTATTTTACTTTTAACCTTTCTATATCCTTTTATTTAAAGTGTGTCTCTTGTAAGAAACATATATTGTTTTATTTTAATCCAATCTGACAATTTTTGTCTTCTAATTAGAACACTTAGTTCATTTGCATTTCATGTAATTACTGACACATTTGCATTCAAATCTACAATGCTGTTATTTTCTATTTATCATTGTGCTTCTCTAATATTTCCTCTACTCTCTTGCTATTTCAATTATCTACTGCAGTACAGGTAATTCTCCCACAAAACAATATTTTAAAGCAACAACCATTATAGTTTTCCTTGTAATTTTCAAGGCCTGTGGACTAGGTATAGTAGGTGGTTATTCTGTTCTTTGTGGTATAAACTGGAGCATTGGGGCCAGTTATGTGAGGGCTTGTCTGGCCTGGAATATCCACGATGGTTCACTCACATGCCTGACAGTTGATGTTCATTGTCACCTGGGAACTCAGCTGGGGCTTTTAAGTGGAACACTGTAGTTTTCTACAAATGGCTTATCCTCGTGACTGGAGCTTATTGCAATATTGTGGCTAGGTTCCAGGGGAGGACATCACAGTTGTGACTGATCCAAGAGGAATGGCAGGGAAAGATGACAAGCTTCGTAAGGTCTGGGCTCAGATCTTTTCTTTTCTTTTTTTTTTTTTGTGTGTGTGTGTGTGTGTGAGACAGAGTCTCACTCTGCTGTAGCCCAAGCTGGAGTTCAGTGGTGTGCGATCTCGGCTCACTGCAGCCTCCACCTCCCAGGCTCAAGCAATTCTCTTCCCTCAGCCTCCCAAGTAGCTAGGACTACAAGTGTGTGCCAATACTCCTGGCTAATTTTTGTATTTCAGTAGAGATGTGGTTTCACCATGTTGCCCAGGGTGTCTCGAACACAAAACCTCAAGTGATCCACCTGCCTCAGCCTCCCAAAGTGCTGGGATTACAGGCATGAGTCACCGTGCCTGCGAGAATTTTCAACCTGTGGTCTCTACTATATTTTATTGGTGAAAGCAAACGATTCATGGAAAAGGGGAATAACTTCCATCTCTTGGTGTGAGGAACAGAGAAGGGAGGAATTGCTCAGAGTCATGTTTGGAAATTACCTGTAACATCCATCTTCTTTCTTATTTTATTTATATCATTATCTCTATGTATTACCAAGATAGTTATGTGTTATTTTATTATTCTTATACATTCTTGGATGGCAGTTATTTTCTAGCCTATTAAAGATATTATTACTTTGTCTCCTGACTTTTATTATTTATGAGGAGGAATTAACTCTTGAGTTTTTGTTGTGCTTTAAAGGTAAAATTTTTCTTTAATCTCTGGCTGCTTTTAAGACGTTATTACATTGTTTAGTTGTCAGAGTTTTATTGTGATTAGGCTAGTTTTTGTTTTGATTTGTTTTGTTTAAACTGGTATTTACCTAACTTAAAATTTATAGTGTTTCTCTTATCTGTGACTTGATTTCATTTTTCAGTTTTGAAAAATCACCAGAAATCATCTCCTGAAAATTAAATTTCTACTTGATTTTCTCATTCCCCTCTTTTTGAGTGATAGAATTTTCATGTATTCTTTTGACTATATCCGGGATTAATGCAGATTAATAAATAGTTTCTTCCAATTCATTTATTTTGATTGTATCTGTTTCTATTCAGCTATTAAATTCATTTATTGAGTTTTAAATTTCAGTTATTCTAAGTTCCAGAATTTCTATTTAATAATTTTTTTTCATAATTTGATATCCTCTGTTGAATATCTCTACTTTATCTTTAATTCATGTTAAATGTATTGAACATTATTTTGAATTTATTATGTGATAAACTTATTTTCTGAATATGCTATAACTGTGATTCTACTGCCTATTTTCTGTATTGTCTTTTGGCCAAATCTTTGTATTTAGAAAAGTGTTCCAACAACTTGAGATTTTCTCTGTTTTATTTTATTTGAAAGAATCAGATAGATATGGCAGAATAGCAAGGGACAAAATAGACTGAAAAAATTATCAGCACAGTCTAAGGGATTTTGGGGATTGTATCTAAAGATTTGGCATGTATGTTATCAGATTCCACAGAGACTAAGAGTAGGGATGAAAGCATATTCAAAGAAATAATTGTTGAAAATGTAGTTTTGCTTTCATCAAAAAGCGTTAGTAATTATAGATCACACGTTCCTACTCAGTAACTGAAGTAATTTGAAGCTGACTTTAGTTCTGAAAGGGCTGGTCTATGTTTGGTTCATCTTAACATTAGTTCCAATGGGAAAGTCTGGAGTTATTATCAATGCACCTCATTTGTATTTGACTTTGAGCTTTATTTTTTTTTTTTTTGAATGATCCCCGCCCCCATCCCAGTTCTGTGTGTAGGTTGAGTTTGCTGAACTTCTGTGTATCTGTCTCACAGTTTTGAGATGGACAGATATTTCAAACAGGAATACAATATCAAACACCAGTCTTGCCCTCTGGAATTCTTTTGCTCTTTGATTCAAATTCTGAAGCTCTCCTTTCTTTGGAAATACCTATTTCCTTGATAGTATTCAGAAATATCTGTAATCAATTGCTTAGCTTTTTAAATTGTTTTTCATGGAAGAATTGATGTGAGACGCTCTATTCTCATTGTAGCAAGTGTAGTTTTCCCAGTGTGCTCTACTCTTGTGAATTTTATCTAAATTATTTTTCCCTTTGCTTTAAGTAACATTTAAGTTACTGTACTATTACAATGCCAAGAGTTGGAAGATGAGAAAAGTTTGCATTCATTATTTTATCTGCTTTTTAGAAAGGGAATGGATCTTTCTCTTTTTTAAGTGTGTTTAAAAATTGGGCTTTTCTCTCCGGTATGTGACCTCAGCCAAAACTTAAAAATAGAAGAAAAATTCTCATTTATGATTCTACTAAAACTGCAATGATAAGCAATTCCCTATTTGTTGTTTGTTCCCACATGGTTTATTCTCCATTTCTTTCATTATTCCTTAATATGTATAAAGTAGAGGATGGCAGGTTTGATATAATGCCTTTGATTTGAAAAATATTTTCTTCAAAATAGTTGGAAGCTATTAAAAATGTACATATTTGTACATTTTGTACCTACCTTCTATACTCTTTCTTTCCAGAAAATAAGAGCACTCTTACTTTAGAAAATCAGAAATATCTAGTAACGTATGTCTTTCTCATTATTATTAGTTATAAATATTTTAAAGCAAGACTATCCCCAATAGTAATGATTGTCTTTAAGATACAATAACCAAACACAAAATAACAAGAAAATTAACACATAAATATAATGACACCATTTATTCTTTATGACAGGCAGTGTTAATCCTTTTGTATACATTATCTACAATAACTTGCAGAACTTATTTCAGTACTAAAAATCAGAAATCAGGGTTAAGAAATCTGCAAAAGGTTATATAAATAGCAGCAGACACAGAAATACAACTAATATTTGACTCTAAGAGTTCTCCTTAAGCACTGGATTAGTTAGGGGTCTCCAGAGAGACAGAACCAATAGCATGGATGGACAGATAGACAGATAGACAACAGACAGACAGACAGGTAGGTAGGTAGGTAGATAGAAAGATAGATAGATAGATAGACATACATGTAGAGATAGAGACGGGATTTATTAGGGAAATTAATCACATGATTATGGAGACTGAGAACTTCCACTACAGGCCATCTGCAAGCCAGAGACGCTGGGTTGCCAGTAGCATGGCTCAGTTTAAGGCTGAATGCCTGAGAACCTGGTAGGGCACTGATATAGATCCTGGAGTCCAAAGGCCAGAGAACCTAGAGCTCTGATGTTCAAGGGTAGGAGAAGAGTGTGTCCAAGCTCCAGGAGACACAGAGAGCACAGTTCACCTTTCCTCTGTTTTTCCTGCTTCTGGTGTCTACAGTCATTGAATGGTACCCACCCACATTGAGGGCAGATGGTCCCTACTTAGTGCACTCATACTTACACAAAATCTCTTCTGGAAGTGCCCTCACAGACACGCCCCTAAATAACGCTTTACCAGTTCTCTGGCTATTTCTTAATCTAGTCAGACTGACACCTACAATTAACCATCACAAGCACTTTTTTTTAACTTTCCCACAATTAAACACCATTATTTGAAAGCAAATGGCTAACAGTGAAGGAATTCTGAAGATCAGTGCTTGAAGATCAACACTGATTGTCGCGTGGGAGAGAGTAGGAAGAACTAAAGGAAGAAAAGAAAGTGTTTAGATGCTGGGAGCAGCATATATGCAGAGTGGCTATGGTCTCCAGTGAGTCACCTCTTCTACCCCTACATTATGCTTTATCTGCTGTATAAAAATAATTACATATTTTGACTTAAAGAACTCTGAGTTCATCATAACTCATACTTTCTTAAGATTGATGAGCTGGTATATCACAGCAACAGAACTATATCATATAGTTTATGAAATGCAGTGTGCTGGAGGAATCAAAGAGGGTCATTTTACCTCAGACTTAGAATTATTTTGGATAGTAAAAACCATTTAAGATAAATCACATGTGTGAAATATTATCAGTGTATGACACTGCAAATAAATAGATACATAGTGAAAAAGAAATGAAGTTAACATAGGAATATAACAAAGGTGCAAAATCTTTTGCAGCCTAAAAGTACATAAAACAGAAATAGGCATTTGATTATTTTTAGTATGTTAAACATATATATACATTTGTTTTGAATAGTCAAGATATTCAGTAACACAAACTATAAACTAAAATATAAAAATTATATCATGAATTCTAAAGGCAATTTAATATAGCAGAACTCTATATAAATGTGTATATGTACACCTATACATTTATAAATATATATTTCCATATTTCTATATAGACATACATTTATATGTGTACATAATAAGCACTATTTATATACATATATAATTTAATTTAATGTACTCAATAAATCTTGTTTTGCTACTCTATTTGCTATATATACTATTTGCTATATATACTATTTTCAAACTTTGCCTTATATGATGTAAATATCCTCTTTAATGTTACTGATGGAAATTTATAACAAATTCTCATAATTTCTGTTTGCTATTTATTTTCTCAATATTAGTGAATTTTTCAAGCTAAGACACCACAAAAAGTGAACAAATGTATGTGCATTGAATGTTTTCTCATACAGCTTCCTGAATAAATAGTCACCAAAAAATGTTATAAAAACAATCTGCCAAGCAAGGAACACTGTGCTTATTGCTTTTGGTTTAACAATTTATAACTACTATTTGCTTAAAAGTATAATTTATGTCTCTTCATAATATTAAAAAAGAAAAAAGAACAGTAAGGTGAGAGTTGAGAAAGAGGAGAGAAAGAGAATGAGAAAATACTTAGATGATTCAGAGATTTCTTGAGATTTTATTTGATGACTCTAATGACTAATGATGTTGAACTTCTTTTGTACATCACTTATCTTCTGTATGTCATCTTTAATGAAAAGTCTATTCAGACATTTTGCCCGTTTTTTTTTTTTCTTATGAGTTTTAAGAGTTTATATTTTCCTGGTATAAATACAGGAAAGTTATAATTTCCCAATATATATATCTCAGTCTGTGGCTTGCCTTTTCATTCTATTAAGAGTGTCTTTGGTAAAGCACAAGTTTTGATTTTACTAAACTCGAATATATCAATATTTTTCTTTTCAGAGTTGTGCTGTCGGTGTCATACTTAAAGACTCTTGCTTAATCTAAGGTCACATAGGGTTTCTCCTATATTTTCTTCTATAAATATATCTTATATTTTTATACTTTTTATTAGAGTCTATGACCCACTTTGAGTTTTGTGTTTTCTTTCCTTTGAGCTGTGAGGTATGTGTCAAGGTTCATGTGGTTTTACATGTGGATATCCATTTGTTCCACTATCATTTCTTCAAGACTCTTCATTCTCTATTGAGCTGCCTTTATACCTTTGTTAAAAGTCACTTACTGTATTTGTGTGGGCACACTCTGTTGACTACTCTAACTTATTTGAAAATTATTTTGGCTCTTCTAGATCCTTTTTATTTTCATGTATGCTTAAAATTAACTTGATGATATCTGAAAGAAACCCTTCTGGGATTTTGACTGGTTCATTTAAATTGTGGAGAATTGACATTTTAATAATATCGATTGATCCAATCTCTACCTATAGAGTACCTCTTCATTTATTTAGCTCTTTGATTTCATTCATCAGGACTTTTTTGTTCTTTTCTTTTTTTTTTTTTTTTTTTTTTGTTAAGTATACAGCATCACAACCAACTGAATATGGATTTTTATTGAGATAAGTAGAAATTCACAGGCAGTAGTAAGAGGTAACACAAAGAGCTCCCATATACATATTTTCCAGAGTGGCACTATTTTGTAAAACTATAGTAAAAAGTCACAACCAGAATATTAAGGGTGATCAAATTCACAGTTCTTATTCACACCATCCCAGTTTGACTACTATTTATTTATTTATTTGCGTGTGTCTGTAGATTTGGTTCTGTAGTTGATCGCTTGTGTATTTTTGTCCAACCACCATTTTGATGAATATTCTGAAAAGTTGCATCATCACAAGGATCTCTTGTGTTAGTCTTTTATAACTACATCCTCTTCTGTGGTCCCACCTCTGTTCCTCACCCCAACAACCTCTCAGTTGTTCTCTATTTTAAAAATAATATCATTTCGAAACGCCATATAGATAGAATCATAAAGTATGTATACCACTGGGATTTTTAAAATCATTCAGCATAATTTTCTGCAGTTTCATCCGAGTGTTGAACATATTAGTAATATATTTCTTTTTTATTACTGATATTTCATGGTATGTATGTACCACTGTTTGTTTAAGCATTTACCCAATGAAGGATATTGGTCCATTCTCAGTGATTGGCTCTCACAAATTAATCTAGTATGAACATTTATTTACAAATTTTTTGAGCATAATTTTCTTTTGAAAATGCTAATGAGTATAAATTCTGGTTACATGGAATTTGCTTGTTTAGTTTATTAAGAAAATGTCCAATATCAACTTTTAGTTATTTTTGTATGAGGTATAAGTAAGGTCTAGACTGATGTTCTTTTTTCTTTCTTTCTTTCTTATTTTTTATGGATGTCTCATTGCTCCAGCTCCAGCACCTGTTGTTGAAAAGGCTTTTCTTCCTCTAATGAATTGAATTTCTTTTGAAAATTTGTGAAAAATGAGAGGAGCTTATTTGTGTAGGTCTAATTTTAGGTACTCTACTCTGTTCCATTGATCTATATATCTATCTATACATCTATCACCAGTCTTAGCTACTGTCACTGTATAATAAGGCTTAATATTGAATAGTGTCATATACTTTATTTTTCTTTGTCAAGGCTGTTTCAGCAATGCTAGATACTATGACAAGCTTATCTATTTGTACAAGAAACTGGATGAGATCTTGATAGAAATAGTATTAAGTTTATAGAACACTTTGAGAAAAAATGACATCTGTACTTTGTTGAGTCTTCCAATATATGAATACAGTATGTCTCTTCATTTATTCAATCTTATTTGATTTATTTCATCTATATTTGTTAACATTCAGCATATCAAATTTGTGCAAACTTTTTAAAGTATATGCTTGAGATATTTCATTTCTTTTGAAATGTTATGAATGACATTTTAAAAAATTGTTTTTATATAATCGTTTACACAAAATGCAATTAATGTTTCTTGGTTGCTTTTGTAATCAGCAGCCCTGATGAACTCACTTATTGGTTTTATTAGGTTTCTGTAGATTCCTTCAGATTTTCTATATAGCAACTGTGATATTGATTATACCAGTTTGTTTCCAACCTTTATACCTTTCTAATTATTTTTCTTGCCTTATTGCAGTGACTATAATCACTTTATGTTGTATAAAGTGGTGAGAGCAAACATCCTTGCATTGTTCTTGATTTGGGGGGACACACTCAATCTTTGACCATTAATTATGTTAATAGCTGTAGCTTTTCTAGATGCTAATTATCAAGTTGAAATAATTCCCTACTAATTCTAACTTAGAGAATTTTTGTTCAGAACGGATGTGGAATTTTAAAAAATGCTTTTCATGTATCAGTTGATATTTTCATACAACATTTCTTTTCTTAACATTTGATATGGTGATTATACTGACTGATTTTTGAATTTTGAATCAGTCTGGCATCCTTGCAATAAACTCTATTTTGTTCATGGTTTACAATTCCTTTTGTACATTGCTTGATTTGATTTTCCATTATTTTTGAGGATATTTGCTTCTATGTTTATGAGATATATTGTTCTATAGTTTTTCTTATTTTATTTTTTATGGTACTCTCTATGGTTTTAGAATCATGACAATACTAATGTCCTAAAATGAATTGGGAACTGTTCCTTTTCTTACATTTGCCCAGTGAAGATTTACATTTACCCAGTGAAGGATACCTATTCTGTTCTACAGAACTCAATGTCCATACACATACAAATGAGTAGTTTAGCTAAACTGGGAAAATGTGAATAAGATCTGTTGATTTTACTACTGTCAATAGTCTTGTGACTTTGTACTACAGTGTGTATATGAAATGTGTATATGGGAGCGCTCTGTATTATTTCTTTCAGGGAATTGGTGCTAATACTGTTTTAAAAGTTTTTACACTGCTACACTGATAAAACAGGAAACTATCTAGATTTCCTTTTAGAATATTCTAATTAAAATTTAATTCTTTTAATGATTAGAGAACCAACTGGATTAGCTATTCCATCTTGATTGAGTTTTAGCAGTTTGTGGTTTTGAGTAATTGGTTTACTCCTAACTTAACACATAAGTATGTAAACATAAAGTTAACTAGAGTATTCTCTTGACACCCTTTTAATAGCTGGAGTCAATTTGAAGGAATATACTTTTAAGTGATGTATTATTGTATTTGTGTGGGGGTGTGTATTTTATTCCAATATCTTTCTTTTGATTGGTATATTTAGACTATTTCCCTTTAAGGTAATTATTGAAATGTTAGCACTTAAGTCGCTTTGCTGACTGTTTGGTTCCTCTGTTTCGAGCTCCTTTATTTCTCTTGATTTATTTATAGTGTCTTTGAGTTTATCTCTTCGTATAGTTTTAGTGGTACTTACTCTGGATACTATAATTAAAGTTGTGACACATCACAAACTGATAATATCAACTAATGAAAACCTCACTTCCATTTAGGTCCTTTTTGGTTCAATTTACATCTCTAATCCCATTTAATGTACCTTTCCCACTTTCAGATATTATTGTCTTGAGTATCAGATGGTGGTATAATTTTTGTTTCAATCATTAAATGTGATTTAAAATATTAAGGGAAAAATAATCTATTTTATACACCCACATTTCTGCTTTTACTGTTGTTTTTCTTTTCTGATACTCTAAGAGTTTTTCTCTCATCGTGTCCTGTCTTTATGAGTCACTTCCTTGAGCTAATCCTTAAAAGTAAGTTTGCTAGCAACACATACTTAAGTTTTTCTTCATATATGAATGTCTATTTTACTTTTATTCATAAAGGAGAGTTTTTGAAGATGTAGAATTCACAATTGATAGGGTTGTTTTTGCTCTTGAAAAATACAGTGCCTCTTGTTCTGGACTCCATGATTTTGGATAGGCAAACCACTGTCATTTGATTTAGCGGTCCTCTCTAGGTAATGCATTGTTTCTCCCTGGTTGCCATCAAGATTTTTAATTTGTATTTGGTTTTCAAAGGTTTAATTATTATGTGACTTGGCATGGATTTCTTAGAATGTATCTCATTTGACTTTCTACTTCTTGAATCTGTAGGTTTGTGTCTTTCGTCGAATTTGGGAAATGTTCAACTATTATTACTTTGAATATGCTTTCATCCCTACTCTCCCCTAGTCTTTGGGAAATCCAATAATATACATGCCAAATTATTAGGTCCAATCCCCCAAACCCCTTAGACTATGCTGATAATGTTTTCAGTCTATTTTGTTTCTGCTATTCTGTAATTTCTGTCTGGGTCTTTCATATAACTTCTACCTATTTTTTTTTTTTTTTTTTTTTTGGCTGACATTTACTGTTTTATATGTTGAAGAAATTTTGTAATTGATTGTTGCAGTTTTTTTTTTTTTTCATTTTAGCAGGCATGACTCTTTAGATTTAGCACGCAGGTACAGGCATACGTTTGTGTCTGTGGTTCTGATAGAATTTTAATTTTTAAAGCCATTTCAGTGATATTGTGGCCTACTTTGTTTTACTGAGGTTCCTACCTGTCCCTGCTTGTGCTGCCTGACTTGGCAAAAGGAGTTTTGATAGGATGGGCTGTCTGGCGTCTCTACGACAGGCAGAAGAGTCTCAGCCTGACTGGAACGATGAGGTTCTTGTTTTAGCACGTTTCTATGTGGTGTCCCTTCACCACCCTGACAGCTTTGATCAGGGCAGGGGCTTCTTAGGCTCAAAGAAGTTTCCCTTGTTGTTCTGCTTGTGATCTCTGAGTGATTTCTTTGCCAATGTCCTTCAGTCTCTCCAGTGTCTCTAAGCAAGAGAGGGAGTCTCAAGCTCACGTGGACAAAAAGACTTTCTGGGCTAAGTTGCTTATTGTGTCTGGATCCTCTTTGCTGGTGCTATCCAGCTACCAGTGTCTCCTGGAGAGCCAGGGGACACAAGCCAGTGGAACCAAAGAGACTGCCTGGGCCAGGAGCTTGTTTTGTCAGGGTCCCTCTTGCTGGTGCAGCATCTTCCCTTAGGTCATAGAGTCTTTGACTAAGTAGGGAAGTGGGGCTCATTGACTCCCCTTGTTTGTAGTGTGAGGTTTGCCTGGTGTTTTCAGATGAACTCTTGTAAAATCTGGGTGAGAAATGAGTCTATTTGGGCTGCCTTTTGTTGGTAGTTTGACCCAGAAAACTACATATCTGGGTCACTTTCTCCTAGAAATATATTTGTATGGCTTTGGCATAAGAGTAATTCTGATTTCATTAAATGAGCTGAAAATTGTCCTTGTCTCACCTATTTTCTGGAAAAGATTCGTAGAATTAATATTATTTTATTCTTAAATGTTTGCTAGATATTTTAAGCCCAGATATTTCAGCTATTAATAGTATTTTCACTAGTGCAAGGTATTTAACTTTAAATTAAATTTGTCTAAGATGTATGGGATTATTCAGGTTATGCATTTCAACTTGAATGAACTATGAGAATTTATTTGTTTCAAGAAATTAGTCCATTTCAATTAAATTGTCAAAATTATGGGCATTTAATGTTTTGATATATTATCTTGTTATACTCAGTGTCTGTGGGGTCTGTAAGTGAGCCTTCCTGCTCTCCTTACTGTTTTACATAGTCTGAATTTTTATATATTCTTTTGTATTTCTATTTCCTTTATATTGGTCAGAATTGCTGACAGGCTTGTCAGTATTACTTTTATTTTTCAAGGAACCAGCTTTGTATTTTCTTGCTGTCCTGTAGTAGTTTTTCTTCTCTTTTCAATGTCATTGAATGTTTCTTCTGATTTTTAAGAATATTAATAGAACAACATTAGTTTTACAGAAATTGAGTAGATTATAAAGATGATTTCTATATAACCTCTGTACACAATATTTCCGCTATTATTGTCTTTCACGGGATAAATTTGCTACAATTGATAAACTAATACTGATACATTATTATTATTAATGAAAATCGATAGTTTACATTAATATTTACATTTTGTGTTATATAATTGTATGGATTTTGACAAATACATAATGTCATGTATCTCCCATTACAATATCATATAGAATAGTTACCCCACCCTAAAATCACCTGTACTTCAACTACTCATCCTTTTCTCCACATCTCCCCCTCCAACTCAGAAAACACTGACATTTTTACCATCAATATGATTTTCATATTTTCCAGAATTTTAGATATTTTGAATCCTCCCATATGTATTTCAGACTGGCTTATTTCACCTAGCAATAGCCACTTAAGATTCCTCCATGTCTTGTGTGACTCAGTAGCTCATTTCATTTTATTGCTGAGTAATATTCTATTGTATGAATATATTATAGAGTTTTAAATCAATTTGCCTGTTGAAGAACCCTTGATTTCTTCCAATTTTGGGCATTTATAAATAAAACTGCTATAAATATTCATGTGCAGGATTTTGTATGGATGTATGTTTTCGACTCACCTGGGTAAATACTTAGGAACACAATTGATAGATTATAAGGTAGGACAATTTTAGTTTTGTAAGAAAATGTCTAGACTGTCACCTAAAGTGGCTGTACCATTTTGAATTCCCACCAGCAATTAATGAGAATTCCTGCTCTTTATTTTCATCAGCTTTCTTTATTTTCAACTTTGTTGAATTTTAGCCATTTTAATATGGTATATCATTGTTTTGATTTGAAAGTTCTTAATGACATATGATGTTGAGCATTTTTATATGCTTATTTGCCACCTGTTTATCTTCTCTGGTAAGGTTTCTGCTAAGATCTTTTGTCCATTTATACATTAGATTGCTTGTTTTCTCATTGTTGCCTTTTTTTGTATATTGCGGAGACAAGTCTTTTATTAGCTGTGAATTTTGCAAATATTTTCTCCCAGTCCTGGAAAATATTGGCTTGTCTTTTTGTTCTCTGGATAGTGCTTTTCACAGAGCAGAAATTTTTAATTTTAAACAAGAACAAAATCATTTTCTTCTTTCAAGATCATGTTTTGATGTTACATCCAAAAACTCGTCAACAAACCTAAGGTTACATCTTCTAGAAATGTTACAGGTTTGTGTTTTAAGTTTAGGTCTGTGACACATTTTGAGTTAATTTTTGTGAAAGGCATATAATCTGTGTCTAGATTTACTTTTCTTAATGATGAGGTCCAGTTGTTCCAAAAGTATCTGTTGGAATAATTGTCCTTTATCCTTTGAAATGCCTTTACCCTTTGTCAGTAATTTGATGGGTTTTTATGGGTTGATGTCTGGAGTCTGTATTGTATTCTGTTCCATTGGTCTATTTGTCTATTTTTTTCACTGCCAATACTATATTTTATTATTTTCTTATTTGTGCCACAGTTATGTTTAACCTTTTCTTCTTTCTCATAATGCGTAAGGTGAAATCTTGTATTATTTATTTCAGATCTTTCTTCTTTAATGTAATAACTATATTATGTTACTTTAAGAATTGTTTTATATGCATCCCACACATTTTGATGCTGTATTTTCACTTTCATTTTGGTAAAGATATGTTAAGCCTTCCTTGAGACACCCTCTCTGATCCATGAGATTTTTATTATTATTATTATTTCTTTTTTTTTTTTTTTTTTTTTGAGACGGAGTCTCGCTCTGTTGCCTAGGCTGGAGTGCAGTGGCCGGATCTCAGCTCACTGCAAGCTCCGCCTCCTGGGTTTATGCCATTCTCCTGCTTCAGCCTCCCAAGTAGCTGGGACTACAGGCACCCGCCACCTCGTCCGGCTAGCTTTTGTATTTTTTAGTAGAGATGGAGTTTCACCGTGTTAGCCAGGATGGTCTCGATCTCCTGACCTCGTGATCCACCCCTCTCGGCCTCCCAAAGTGCTGGGATTACAGGCTTGAGCCACCACTCCCGGCCTCCATGAGATTTTTAAATGTATGTGTAGCTTAGTTTCCCAATGAGGATTTTCCAGATATTTTTTGGGTACTTATTTCTTTTTTTTTTTTTTTTTTTTTTTTATACTTTAAGTTCTAGGGTACATGTGCACAACGTGCAGGTTTGTTACATATGTATACATGTGCCATGTTGGTGTGCTGCACCCATTAACTCGTCATTTACATTAGGTATATCTCCTAATGCTATCTCTCCCCCCTCCCCGCTCCCCACAATAGGGCCCGGTGTGTGATAGTCCCCTTCCTGTGTCCAAGTGATCTCATTGTTCAATTCCCACCTATGAGTGAGAATATGCGGTGTTTGGTTTTCTGTTCTTGCGATAGTTTGCTGAGAATGATGGTTTCCAGCTGCTTATTTCTAGTTCTATTATAGTTACAAAACATAGTCTCAAAACATACTTTGTGGCTATAATAGAACTAGAAATAAGTAGTAGAAAAATATCTGCTTTAAAAAATATTAGCAGGCATGGTGGCTCATGCCTATAATCCCAGCACTTTGGGAGGCCAAGGTGGGAGGATCACTTGAGTCCAGGAGTTTGAGACCAGCCTAGGCAACATAGCGAGACCCCATATGTACAAAGAAAAAAAAAAAAGAAAGAAAAGAAAGGAAAAAATTAGCCAGGTGTAGTTGTGTGCACCTGGACGATTGCTTGAGCCTAAGAGTTCAAGGTTACAGTGAGCTCTGATTGTACGACTACATTCTGCCTGGGTAACAAGAGACCCTGTGTCTGGGGAAAAAAAAAAATTGCTAAGGCTTTTTTAAAAAATGGCCACAATATGGTCTATTTTAGTGAATGTTTCACATGCATTTGAGAAAAATGTGTTTCCTGCTTTTGTTGGGTAGAGTCTTCCATAAATATCAGTTGGATCAGGTAAGTTGAGTGCTTTTCAGAGCTTCTGTATCCTTATTTATCTTCTAAATATTTATTATGTTAATTAACAAGAGAAAAGGATGAATATTCTGTTTATTTATTGGGGTACTTTTTTATCTTTTTTTTTTTTTTGAGACAGTGTCTTGGTCTGTCGCTCAGGCTGGAGTGCGGTGGCACAATCTTGGCTCACTGCAACCCTCGCCTCCTGGGTTCAAGATATTCTCTTGTCTCAGCCTCCTGAGTAGCAGCCAATTCTCCTGTCTCAGCCTCCCAAGTAGCTGAAATTACAGGTGTGCACCACCATGCCTGGCTAATTTTTGTATTTTTTCTAGAGACAGGGTTTCACCATGTTGGCCAGGCTGGTCTTGAACTACTGACCTCAGTTGATCCACCTGCCTCAACCTCCCAAAGTACTGGGATTACAGGCGTGAGCCACGGTGCCCGGCCTGGAGTTTATATCTTATATCTTCATCTGTACTGCTGTCTTACGGGAAAATTGCTTCTATTTTATCTTTTATGCTTAAGTCTCAGCCAGTGTCTTCTACATTGGCACAGAGTAAATTTTTATTCAATGCACTTTGTATGAAAAATGTCTTAACTTATGCATAGTTTACTTTGGAAAACTATATATATGACCCCGGAGATCCTGACTGGCAAAGATGCACTTTTACCCAATGACATTATGGTTTTATACATGCATGTGAAATGGATTAGTCAAAGTAGTAAATTAGAAATTAACCTCTAACATTTTTTAGAAATACAATAAAATCAGGTTTCATTATACAATATATTTTGCAACTCATAGTAACCATATGACCATTTTTAAATTACTTAAGCCTCTCCAGAAAACTCAAAGGACTATCCAAATTTTCATCCGAAATGAGTGAATAAATGCCTCACTACATGCATTTGTATTTTAAGGAGGCAATATAATACATATTTTTCTCTACAATTATACTACCTTTATCTTGCTTATCCAAATTATACAAATATATTTTAATGCATATTTATTTTTATACTTTAAACTAGTAGATGTACTGAATTGTATAGTATAAAATATAAAGCAAATGTAGAATATTAGCTCTGATTAGAATATACTCGTCAATTTGTCCATCCCCTTCCATGTGGCTATATAGAAAAACATTATAGTTACAAAATCTATGTTTCAGTAGAGTAGTTACCTAAAGGTCGTATTAATAGTAACCGGGTTCTCAACAGCTAATGCAATAAATGTCCTCTCTTTCATGTTGCCACTGGGAGTTTATATCTGAATTTTAGGCATTTGAATGCTGTAAGAAATCACATTTGGTAGTACCTGAATCAGCAGTGGGCTTTAACAGAACCACACGTAAAGTTGCTTTAATTTGCCATCTTACATATTAACAGAGGTCAAGTCAGCTGGTAATATTTCACAGAATGGTATATTTTGCAGTCATTTCATTATTAGATGTGTCTTATTTAAGATTCTTAAAGTAGCTTGGCTTTTTTCTAGGCTGTTACTCTTTGCTGTTTCACCGTCTTTAATTATTCCTCCCTCTGCATGTATTGAAATGAAATGCCTCAAGGACACCGTGATGGTAACACCAAGCAACATTGTTTTCTATATCTTGGGGAGGATATTGTTAGACCACTAGGCAAAATAGAAAGGTGGATTTAATTTGCATCAAATAAATATATTAAAGTTAAATGAATCAAAGATGCAAATACGTATTAACATCCAGCTAAGAATGCTTAGGAATTGTTTTACTTCTAAGTATTCAATCCCATCACCTCTACAGAAAGAAGTGTGGCAATCTCTTCTCCAGCACTCCAGCAGGGCATGTGTCCTGTCAAAACATTGTTACTTTGGATACAAGGTCAGGATGTAAAACACATGTCAAGGCCATTGCTTCCTGCTCCTCTGTGTAGTGTAGCAAGTTGTAAGCATAATATTTTCCTGATTCATCTTCCTTAGACAAAATAAGTACTCCTTGGTTTCTATGACTTAAACAAAAGGAAAATGAGAAAGAAAATATTGTTTTGAAGGGAAGCCTTTTAAAAAAGTAATTAAATAAAATTTTCCCTTATAAATTTCAATGTGCCAAAAATATTTCCATGAACTGAATATTTACTACATTTGGAAATTATATCATTTTTCTGCAAGCATTATATGCAGAGGCTTAAAGATCAAGTCCTTTTTCTAAAAACTGCATTAGATAATTTAAATTACCAATTCTGCAACAACCAAAAATCATGCAGTCAGCAATACTATTTAGACTTATTAATAATCTAGATGATAAATCTAACCAATTGAAGTTTCCATGATCAGTAGTGATTTTCCAAGATTAATACCAGTATTTGCTCATCTTTTCAAGCTCTCTTATTGAAGTAAGACATTTATTTCTGTAATATGACTTTTTTTCACAATGATATAAACTAAAGTTTGAGTAAACCTCTTAGATTATATTTGAGAGACGTGTTTGAAAGGAGCCTTCATATGTAAATTATTTGGGATTTCTTGTTCTGAATAGCAAGAAAATCATGTTTTCTATGACTCAAACAATTGTGCCTCCATATTCATGGGTTCTGCATTTGTGGATTCAACCAATCACAGACTAAAAATATTTTTAAATAAATTGCACTTGTACCGAACACGTACAGGCATTTTCTTGTCATTATTCCATAAACAATTCAGTATAACAACCATATATTTAGCATTAAATTTTATAGGTAATCAAGATAATTTAGAGCATATGGGAGGATGTGTGTAGGTTTTATGCAAATGCTGTCATTTTATATCAATGACTTATATCAATACCACAGATTTTAGTATCCAAGTGATATACTGGAACCAATTTTCCATGGATACCAAGGGATGACTGCAATTATATTTCTTCAAGTATATGAACACATTCTACATTTTGATTTTTAATTCAAATTGATTATTGCAAATCAATTGCTTACATATACATCACTAGGTAACTACAAATGGGATAGGGTTTATCTTTCATATCAGAGGAAATATGAATCATTAATAAATATTTTCTTACATAATTCGTTGGCAGACTTCATTAGCTAACTACTGTGTCAAAGTACCAAGGTATTGAAAACCAAATTAATTTTACATTTAATTATTGTAATCTAACATCTATTGATTTTCATTCATTCACTTATTCATTACAAAATTATTTTGCAAATAAATAATGAATGATTTTCCTTCTCAAGACCTTCCATATCCTTCAATATTGATATTAGAGAAAAACTAAATGAAAATAGATAATGTTGAGCAGTATACGACCTGAAGCTAAATGATCTATTGCTGAATTTGCAGGTATTAACAACAAAATTTCAATTTACAAAGATTAGAGAGAGCTTAAAATATTTTTGAAAATCACAGATCTCGGGGGGCGGAGCAAGATGGCCGAATAGGAACAGCTCCAGTCTCCAACTCCCAGCGCGAACGACACAGAAGACCGGTGATTTCTGCATTTTCAACTGAGGTACTGGGGTCATCTCACTAGGGAGTGCCGGACAATCGGTGCTGGTCAGCTGCTGCAGCCTGACCAGCGAGAGCTGAAGCAGGGCGAGGCATCGCCTCACCTGGAAGTACAAGGGGGAAGGGAATCCGTTTTCCTAGCCAGGGGAACTGAGACACACAACACCTGGAATATCGGGTAACTCCCACCCCAATACGGCGCTTTAAGCAAAGAGGCACACCAGGAGAATACATCCCATGCCTGGCCGGGAGGGTCCCACGCCCACGGAGCCTCCCTCACTGCTAACACAGCAGTCTGCGGCGATCTATCGGCAAGGCAGCAGTGAAGCTGGGGGAGGGGCGCCCGCCATTGCTGAGGCTTAAGTAGGTAAACAAAGCCGCTGGGAAGCTCGAATTGGGTGGAGCTCACAGCAGCTCAAGGAAGCCTGCCTGTCTCTGTAGACTCCACCTCTGGGGACAGCGCACAGCTGAAGACCAACGGGGGAAACAGCGGGGGCCGGTGCAGACGCGAACGACTCTGTCTGACAGCTTTGGGGAGAGCTGTGATCTCCCAACTTGGAGGTTGAGATCTGAGAACGGACAGACTGCCTGCTCAGGTGTGTCCCTGACCCCTGAGTAGCCTAGCTGGGAGAAATCCCCCACTAGGGGCAGTCTGACACCCCACACCTCACAGGGTGGAGTACACCCCTGAGAGGAAACTTCCAAAGGAAGAATCAGACAGGTACACTCGCTGTTCAGCAATATTCTATCTTCGGCAACCTCTGCTGCTGATACCCAGGCAAACAGGGTCTGGAGTGGACCTCAAGCAATCTCCAACAGACCAACAGACAGTCCTTCTGACTGTCAGAAGGAAAACTATCAAACAGGAAGGACACCTATACCAAAACCCCATCAGTACGTCACCAGCATCAAAGACCAGAGACAGATAAAACCACAAAGATGGGGAAGAAGCAGGGCAGAAAAGCTGGAAATTCAAAAAATAAGAGCGCATCTCCCCCTGCAAAGGAGCGCAGCCCATCACCAGCAACGGATCAAAGCTGGTCAGAGAATGACTTGGACGAGAGGAGAGAAGAAGGCTTCAGTCCATCAAACTTATCAGAGCTAAAGGAGGAATTACGTACCCAGCGCAAAGAAACTAAAAATCTTGAAAAAAGAGTGGAAGAATTGACAGCTAGACTAATTAATGCAGAGAAGATCATAAATGAAATGACAGAGATGAAAACCATGACACGAGAAATACGTGACAAATGCACAAGCTTCAGTAACCGACTCGATCAACTGGAAGAAAGAGTATCAGCGATTGAAGATCAAATGAATGAAATGAAGCGAGAAGAGAAACCAAAAGAAAAAAGAAGAAAAAGAAATGAACAAAGCCTGCAAGAAGTATGGGATTACGTAAAAAGACCAAATCTACGTCTGATTGGGGTGCCTGAAAGTGAGGGGGAAAATGGAACCAAGTTGGAAAACACTCTTCAGGATATCATCCAGGAGAACTTCCCCAACCTAGTAGGGCAGGCCAACATTCAAATTCAGGAAATACAGAGAACGCCACAAAGATACTCCTCCAGAAGAACAACTCCAAGACACATAATTGCCAGATTCACCAAAGTTGAAATGAAGGAAAGAATCTTAAGGGCAGCCAGAGAGAAAGGTCGGGTTACCCACAAAGGGAAGCCCATCAGACTAACAGCAGATCTCTCGGCAGAAACTCTACAAGCCAGAAGAGAGTGGGCGCCAATATTCAACGTTCTTAAACAAAAGAATTTTAAACCCAGAATGTCATATCCAGCCAAACTAAGTTTCATAAGTGAAGGAGAAATAAAATCCTTTACAGATAAGCAAATGCTTAGAGATTTTGTCACCACCAGGCCTGCCTTAC
The DNA here is from genome assembly GCF_007565055.1 of Rhinopithecus roxellana. NCBI lineage: Eukaryota > Metazoa > Chordata > Mammalia > Primates > Cercopithecidae > Rhinopithecus > Rhinopithecus roxellana. Next base: position 76,699,202 of record NC_044569.1, on the reverse strand, counting down.
AAGAGACCCTGAAGGAAGCCCTAAACATGGAAAGGAACAACCGGTACCAGCCATCGCAAAAACATGCCAAAATGTAAAGACCATCGAGGCTAGGAAGAAACTGCATCAACTAACGAGCAAAATAACCAGTTAATATCATAATGGCAGGATCAAGTTCACACATAACAATATTAACCTTAAATGTTAATGGACTAAATGCTCCAATTAAAAGACACAGACTGGCAAACTGGATAAAGAGTCAAGACCCATCAGTCTGCTGTATTCAGGAGACCCATCTCACATGCAGAGACATACATAGGCTCAAAATAAAGGGATGGAGGAAGATCTACCAAGCAAATGGAGAACAAAAAAAAGCAGGGGTTGCAATCCTTGTCTCTGATAAAACAGACTTTAAACCATCAAAGATCAAAAGAGACAAAGAAGGCCATTACATAATGGTAAAGGGATCAATTCAACAGGAAGAGCTAACTCTCCTAAATATATATGCACCCAATACAGGAGCACCCAGATTCATAAAGCAAGTCCTTAGAGACTTACAAAGAGACTTAGACTCCCATACAATAATAATGGGAGACTTCAACACTCCGCTGTCAACATTAGATAGATCAACGAGACAGAAAGTTAACAAGGATATCCAGGAATTGAACTCATCTCTGCACCAAGCGGACCTAATAGACATCTATAGAACTCTCCACCCCAAATCAACAGAATATACATTCTTCTCAGCACCACATCGCACTTATTCCAAAATTGACCACATAATTGGAAGTAAAGCACTCCTCAGCAAATGTAAAAGAACAGAAATTATAACAAACTGTCTCTCAGACCACAGTGCAATCAAACTAGAACTCAGGACTAAGAAACTCAATCAAAACCGCTCAACTACATGGAAACTGAACAACCTGCTCCTGAATGACTACTGGGTACATAACGAAATGAAAGCGGAAATAAAGATGTTCTTTGAAACCAATGAGAACAAAGATACAACATACCAGAATCTCTGGGACACATTTAAAGCAGTGTGTAGAGGGAAATTTATAGCACTAAATGCCCATAAGAGAAAGCAGGAAAGATCTAAAATTGACACTCTAACATCACAATTAAAAGAACTAGAGAGGCAAGAGCAAACACATTCAAAAGCTAGCAGAAGGCAAGAAATAACTAAGATCAGAGCCGAACTGAAGGAGATAGAGACACAAAAAACCCTCCAAAAAATCAATGAATCCAGGAGTTGGTTTTTTGAAAAGATCAACAAAATTGACAGACCGCTAGCAAGGCTAATAAAGAAGAAAAGAGAGAGGAATCAAATAGATGCAATAAAAAATGATAAAGGGGATATCACCACTGACCCCACAGAAATACAAACTACCATCAGAGAATACTATAAACGCCTCTACGCAAATCAACTAGAAAATCTAGAAGAAATGGATAATTTCCTGGACACTTACACTCTCCCAAAGCTAAACCAGGAAGAAGTTGAATCCCTGAATAGACCAATAGCAGGCTCTGAAATTGAGGCAACAATTAATAGCCTACCCACCAAAAAAAGTCCAGGACCAGATGGATTCACAGCTGAATTCTACCAGAGGTACAAGGAGGAGCTGGTACCATTCCTTCTGAAACTATTCCAATCAATAGAAAAAGAGGGAATCCTCCCTAACTCATTTTATGAGGCCAACATCATCCTGATACCAAAGCCTGGCAGAGACACAACAAAAAAAGAGAATTTTAGACCAATATCCCTGATGAACATTGATGCAAAAATTCTCAATAAAATACTGGCAAACCGGATTCAGCAGCACATCAAAAAGCTTATCCACCATGATCAAGTGGGCTTCATCCCTGGGATGCAAGGCTGGTTCAACATTCGCAAATCAATAAACGTAATCCAGCATATAAACAGAACCAAAGACAAGAACCACATGATTGTCTCAATAGATGCAGAAAAGGCTTTTGACAAAATTCAACAGCCCTTCATGCTAAAAACGCTCAATAAATTCGGTATTGATGGAACGTACCTCAAAATAATAAGAGCTATTTATGACAAACCCACAGCTAATATCATACTGAATGGGCAAAAACTGGAAAAATTCCCTTTGAAAACTGGCACAAGACAGGGATGCCCTCTCTCACCACTCCTATTCAACATAGTGTTGGAAGTTCTGGCTAGGGCAATCAGGCAAGAGAAAGAAATCAAGGGTATCCAGTTAGGAAAAGAAGAAGTCAAATTGTCCCTGTTTGCAGATGACATGATTGTATATTTAGAAAACCCCATCGTCTCAGCCCAAAATCTCCTTAAGCTGATAAGCAACTTCAGCAAAGTCTCAGGATACAAAATTAATGTGCAAAAATCATAAGCATTCTTATACACCAGTAACAGACAAGCAGAGAGCCAAATCAGGAATGAACTTCCATTCACAATTGCTTCAAAGAGAATAAAATACCTAGGAATCCAGCTTACAAGGGATGTAAAGGACCTCTTCAAGGAGAACTACAAACCACTGCTCAGTGAAATAAAAGAGGACACAAACAAATGGAAGAACATACCATGCTCATGGATAGGAAGAATCAATATCGTGAAAATGGCCATACTCCCCAAGGTTATTTATAGATTCAATGCCATCCCCATCAAGCTACCAATGAGTTTCTTCACAGAATTGGAAAAAACTGCTTTAAAGTTCATATGGAACCAAAAAAGAGCCCGCATTGCCAAGACAATCCTAAGTCAAAAGGACAAAGCTGGAGGCGTCACGCTACCTGACTTCAAACTATACTACAAGGCTACAGTAACCAAAACAGCATGGTACTGGTACCAAAACAGAGATATAAACCAATGGAACAGAACAGAGTCCTCAGAAATAATACCGCACATCTACAGCCATCTGATCTTTGACAAACCTGAGAGAAACAAGAAATGGGGAAAGGATTCCCTATTTAATAAATGGTGCTGGGAAAACTGGCTAGCCATAAGTAGAAAGCTGAAACTGGATCCTTTCCTTACCCCTTATACGAAGATTAATTCAAGATGGATTAGAGACTTAAATGTTAGACCTAATACCATAAAAACCCTAGAAGAAAATCTAGGTAGTACCATTCAGGACATAGGCATGGGCAAGGACTTCATGTCTAAAACACCAAAAGCAACGGCAGCAAAAGCAAAAATTGACAAATGGGATCTAATTAAACTAAAGAGCTTTTGCACAGCAAAAGAAACTACCATCAGAGTGAACAGGCAACCTACAGAATAGGAGAAAATTTTTGCAACCTACTCATCTGACAAAGGGCTAATATCCAGAATCTACAAAGAACTCAAACAAATATACGAGAAAAAAACAAACAACCCCATCAAAAAGTGGGGCAAAGGATATGAACAGACATTTCTCAAAAGAAGATATTCATACAGCCAACAGACACATGAAAAAATGCTCATCATCACTCGCCATCAGAGAAATGCAAATCAAAACCACAATGAGATACCATCTCACTCCAGTTAGAATGGCAATCATTAAGAAGTCAGGAAACAACAGGTGTTGGAGAGGATGTGGAGAAATAGGAACACTTTTACACTGTTGGTGGGATTGCAAACTAGTTCAACCATTATGGAAAACAGTATGGCAATTCCTCAAGGATCTAGAACTAGATGTACCATATGACCCAGCCATCCCACTACTGGGTATATACCCAAAGGATTATAAATTAGTCTACTACAAAGACACATGTACACGTATGTTTATTGCGGCACTATTCACAATAGCAAAGACTTGGAATCAACCCAAATGTCCATCTGTGACAGACTGGATTAAGAAAATGTGGCACATGTACACCATGGAATACTATGCAGCCATAAAAAAGGATGAGTTTGCGTCCTTTGTAGGGACATGGATGCAGCTGGAAACCATCATTCTTAGCAAACTATCACAAGAACAGAAAACCAAACACCGCATGTTCTCACTCATAGGTGGGAACTGAACAATGAGATCACTTGGACTCGGGAAGGGGAACATCACACACTGGGGCCTATCATGGGGAGGGGGGAGGGGGGAGGAGGGAGGGATTGCATTGGGGAGTTATACATGATATAAATGATGAATTGATGGGTGCTGACGAGTTGATGGGTGCAGCACACCAACATGGCATAAGTATACATATGTAACAAACCTGCACGTTATGCACATGTACCCTAGAACTTAAAGTATAATAAAAAAAAAAAAAAAAGAAAATCACAGATCTCTTCCATAAGGAAAGGTAATTGAATGTAAAATTTAGATGAGGGAAAAAAGTCTATGAAGTAAAATCACCACGTAATAAGATAAAAGACAACAAAACAGGAAAAAATTTTATGAACTAGATGTGGAACAAAGACATTATGGTGAATAGGCAGAATATAATATGGGCATTAAACACATATTTACAAATAATGAGATAGCTACAACCATTAAACATTAGAAATACATTTTCCCTTACTATTAATAAAAGAGTAGACATAAAACCACAATAATAAACCATTTTACCTGTGAGATTGGAAAGTATCAATAGAAATATCAATACCCATTTAGTAAATGGAGGATGAGGGAATGAACAATCTGTATGATTTAGACTGTAAATTAGAAAAACTTTGTCACATAAATTTATCTTATCCTATCAAAAGCTTTTAAATTGTCTTCATTATCAATGCAAATGCCCATCAATGATAGACTGGATAAATAAAATGTGAACATATACACTATGGAATACTATGCAGCCATAGAAGGGAGTGAGATCATGTCCTTTGCAGGGACATGGATGGAGCTGGAAGCCTTTATCCTCTGCAAACTAACGCAGGAACAGAAAACCAAATACTGCATGTTGAATAATGAGAACATATCTCCACAGGGAGGGGAAAAACACACACTGGGGCCTGTTAGGTTGTGGGATTGGGGGAGGGAGAGCATTAGGAAAAATAGCTAATGCATGCTGAACTTAATACCGAGGTGATGGGTCGATAGGTGCGGTGCAGCAAACCACCATGGCACATGTTTACCTGTGTAACACACTTGCACATCCTGAACATGTACCCTGGAACTTAAAATAAAAATTAAAAAGTAAAAATTTAAAAAAGTTTAATAAATAAAGACAGAGCAAAATATAAAGAAAGCTGAATACAGAGCTAATTTACAGTTAGGGAAGGTAGGATAAAGAGTTATTGATAATGGTCAAAATTTATTTTTAAATAAGTGTTTTAAAACTTCGTATTTGGGTAAGTTGAAGGATTGTGTTATAGCATATATTTCTTACAATATATAAAACATTACAGTAAATATTAACATTAAATAATTTCAACTAATAATTTTAATTAGTTCTTAATTTACAAGGAAACTACAATTGATTAAAGCTACACTAAAGATGCCTAGGCACTTACAACCACAGATAAGCATCATTATTAAATAAATAAAATGAAATAAAATGCCTTCATTTACCACCAGTGTTCATAGTTTGCTTGTGATATCACCTGTGTAATCAGAAAATGCTATATAACAATGGTCATGCATTTTTATGAAATAAAAAATGAGATATCACTTGTAAAATAAGTTATTTCTCTGCTATGCTGTTAGAACCAGAAGTTTATACTAAAGGATTTCTTTTCTCTTTCTACTATCGATTATGATCACAGCTGTCACTAGCATTAACATTGTGTGTATCATCACTTTCCTGCTTTAAAAAAATAGATAATGGAAACATAAATGACCAATTATGGCTTATTATTTTCTGAATGCCAAATTAGTTTTCTCCTGGTTATGAGATGGGAATAATACACACACACATGTGCATGCATAGTCATTAACATAATGTATATGGCCTTTATAATCTTTTAATACAAACTGCATCTCAAATTTCTGTTACATGCTCAGTGTGGCAGAGACAGCTATTGGTTATGTAATATTCATTTTCCCTTTCTTTTATAATAGTAAAATCCTAACATTACCTGGACGTATGGTCATTACCTGGACATATGAACATCCTGAATAAAAGCTGAACTGAAAAACCTGGTAACTTTCCTCTGAAGGTTCCAGGTTGGATTTAGATTCCACCTAGATCTACTGCCATGAGTTTTGCAAGACACAAGGTAGCAGGACTTTGCATCTGTTTCTTGTATCATGATTGGTTTGAGCTTTAAGGTTTATCTATGGCCACAGAGCCAAATGCTTGTTAACTAGTCAGCAGCATTATAAGCATAAAAGAGTAAAAATCAGGGTAACCCCATCCTTCCTTTTTATTTGAATCTAATAGACCTTAAATCAATCTGGAGTCAATATTCTTTGTTTCAGTGAGGCTTCCATATTCCCTATTGTCTTAGCCAACTTGGGCAGCTATAACAGAATACCAGAGACTAGGTGGTTAATAAAACAAGCATTTTTTCTCATAGTGCTGGAGGCCAGGAAGTCCAATATCAAGGCAGATTCTGTGTCTGGTGAGGGTGCTCTTCTTGATTTGCTGACAGCCATCTCCTTGTCTCTTCACATTTTCTGTGACTTGAGTGATGGTGTCCCCTCAGAAATTCATGTTGAAACTTAATCTTCATTGCAACTAAGTGCACCTTTGGGAGGTGACTGCTTCATGAGGGCTTTACTCCTATAAATGGAATTAGAGCCTTTATATAATGGCTGAAGTTTAAGGGGAGTTCTTCCTTGCCCTTCCATCTCTTTCATTATATGAAGACACAGGATATCTTCTCTCCATAAGATGTAGCAACAAGGTGCCATCTTGGGAGCATGGAGTAACATTCACCAGACACCAATCCTGTCAGCTTCTTGACCTTGTACTTTCTAGCCTCCAGAAACATGAGAAATAGATTTGTATTATTTATATATTACCCAGTCTCAAATATTTTGATATAGCAGCACAAAGGTACTAACAAAGCTTGACTAGGAAAAGGAAAAAGAGGAGATAGTAAAACAGAGATAGAGAGAGAAGAGAGATGAAGAGTGAATTAAACTATCCTATCTCTCTTCCTTATAAGAGCATTAATTTCATCATAAAGTCTCCACAATAATGACATATAGTCTTGCATCACATGATGACATTTCAGTTTACTAAAGACCACAGATATAATTGTCCCATAAGATGCTAATACCATATTTTTACTGTCCTTTTCTATGTTTAGATAGGTTTATATATACAAATAATTATATTGTGTTGCAATCACTGAAGAATTCAGTACAGTAACATACTATACAGGCTTGTAGCCTCCTATGATGTTTACATAATTACAAAATCACCTAACAATGCATTTCTCAGAATATATCTCCATTATTATTAGATTCTTGACTATTTTATTCAATCAACAATTAGACATATAAAAGTAAATCCTTCTTAACTTACCAAAGTGTAACTGAAATAAGAACTCCTATTTCTTTCTATGTAGACTATGGATTATTTTAAGTACTATTACCTCCTTCTTAAATTGCTTGCTATGTTTTGCTATATATTTTGATTCTATATATTTCTAAATCTCACAAGACATTATTATTGTCATCATTCCTGCTGTTGTTGAATTGTTGGTTTATGCAGTCAATATTTGTAAAGTCACTCTTTTTTCTTCCCCTGAAAATGCCTTTACTTCACTTTTCTTCTTGCAAGATATTTATGACAGCCACAGAATTCATGGTTGGCAATGGTTTGTTTTTAGTACTTCAAGATACCACTTCATTGTCTTTAGGGTTGTGTTTTGTCTTGTTTTTTTGAGATGGAGTTTTGCTCTTGTTGCCTAGACTGGAGTGCAATGGCATGATCTCGGCTCACCCCAACCTCTACCTCCTGGGGTCAAGCTATTCTCCTGCCTTAGCCTTCCGAGTAGCTGGGATTACAGGTATGCGCCACCACTCCTAGCTAATTTTTTTTTTCTCCTTCTTTTTTTTTGTATTTTTAGTAGAGATGGGTTTCTCCATGTTGGTCAGGCTGGTCTTGAACTCCCGACCTCAGGTGATCCACCAGCCTTGGCCTCCTAAAGTGCTGGGATTACAGGTGTTTGCCACCACGTGCCGCTGTGTTCTTTTAAATTAAATACATAATCATTCTAATTTTAGTCCCATTGCAAGTAATAACGTCATTCCTTAGATTTCCTAAACTCTTTCTGTTCATTTTTGGTTTCAAGTAGTTTTTCTATGATATGTCTAAGAGTAGTTTTCTTTGCATTTATCCTAATTTGGGTTCTCATGCATCTTGAATTTCAGCCATTTTCTCTTCAAACATTGTGTCTTCATTCACACTCTTTACTTTTCTCTATACTCAGGTCAGATATTTCTTTTTTTTTTTTTTTTTTTTTTTTGAGACAGAGTCTCACTCTGCCGCCCAGGCTGGAGTGCAGTGGCCGGATCTCAGCTCACTGCAAGCTCCGCCTCCCGGGTTCACGCCATTCTCCTGCCTTAGCCTCCTGAGTAGCTGGGACTACAGGCGCCCGCCACCACGCCCTGCTAATTTTTTGTATTTTTAGTAGAGACGGGGTTTCACCATGTTAGCCAGGATGGTCTCGATCTCCTGACCTCGTGATCTGCCCGTCTCGGCCTCCCAAAGTGCTGGGATTACAGGCTTGAGCCACCACACCCTGCCTAGATGTTTCATCTGACTTGTCTTTCAGATTATTCCTTATCTCTTCAGATGTCTTGTCTATTACAAAATTTATTCATTGGACTTTTAACTTCCATTATAATATTTTTCTCCATGATCAAAAATGTTGACTTTACTCAAAGTGTCTAATTATTTTATATATAAGCCCATTTATCAGTTTTTTTTAGAGTCAGCAGGGTTTCTGTGTTGCTCAAAAAAACTAATTTACACTTAACAGAAAGACATTCACCAATATTTTTTCTTTGAAGCTTCATTTTGACTATATAATTATATACTCAGTGTGGAATATGCTTATTTTGCATATGATGTGAAGTAGGGGATTTATTTCATTTTTACTTTACCTCCATTTATTGTAAAACTCTTCCTTTCGTCTCCAGTATGGCTTTCCAGTTCTACTATGCATCAACATTTCTTCCATACAGATAGCTGTTTCTGGGCTAACTAGTCTTTTCTCGGTAATGTAGTCTATCGCATTTCAAAGAAAACCAGTATCAACTGTTATGAGATCAGGCACGTTCAGGGTTGTATGGTGTAAACACTAGCAAGTATCAATTATTATGAACAAGCTGTTCCGTGAAGTATGACTGTATATCCCAAAGACTCCATCTCCAATACCATCACATTGGGGATTAGAATTGCAATTTATGAAATTTGGGGGCAAAAACAGTTCATAGTACCTACCTTTTAATTTTTATTTATCTGCTATTTTAAATCTCTTCTTACCAATATACTGTGTCACCTTCAACTGTAACTTTTTAAATTATACTGAGATTTGTAAATGTCCTAGGTTAGTGGTAATCAACTTTTTAAAAACATTTTAAAAACACTATTATCTTGAAACAAATTAAATAGATACTATAACCATTTAGTAATAACCAACATAATGTCCTAAATATAATCTAAAGCGTATGCAATATAAAATTAATTTGTAATAAATATAAAATCATCAATATATAAATACATAGAACCAAAATAAAGATAAATTCAGGCATATATATATAGAAATCACCATGAGTAAAACAGCCACAAACTTACAGTGATACAAGTGTGTTGTATTAACGACTTAAGCAAAAAGTGTTCCACTGCTCTTAGTGATTTAGTCTTTCTTTAATGTTGAGTCACTTTTGATAAAAGTTAAAATTTAAAAATTATAGTTTCCTTTTAGTTTACAAGTTAGTTGCCTTCCTGGAAAGTTCAAACCATGTAAAATTTAAATCATGCAAAAATTCTCTGAATTCACATGTGAAATGCTAAATATATAAGCTCGGGTAATTATAAGTCAATTTTTATTGACCTTAATGTACAGCAAGACATTTACACGTCCCATGGGGACTGTCACAATTCTTTATTTGCAAAATATTATCACCCCAGGTTGTCAGTGAATAAATGCCAATACTATCCTTCACTTATATTAAAACCAATGCCAGTACGTTTCTAAAATGTTGTCTAGGAGGTGATTCTACACACACAGCCCCTACCTCAAGAACTACTTCCCAAGGTTCTTACACTTGCTTTTCTTTAATCTGAATATCATTCACTCACATCTCTAAGGGACAAACTACCAGGTAGTTATCAAGGTTTAAATAAAATGTTCTCCTTCTTGTGAAGGCATCATTTAAGCTCTGAGAGTAAAATGAATCCCTCCTTCCATGTTCTGTAAAACTGTATGCATCCTGCTAACATACCCCATTGCAATGTAGACATTAATTCACGTGTTTCTTTCTTTCTTTTTTTCTTGGTGTGTCTTCATTGCTCCCAAAGATAGACTTCTCAAAGATCTGTAATAGTATCAGATTCATCTTCCAGACCTCTGCATCTTAAATACCTAACTACATATTGAGCATATGTTATTTGCTGAATAAATGAATGTGCATTTTCAGCTCTTGTTTTCTTTCTGTTTTTTTCTTTCCATTGTAAATAACTGGAGCTTTCTATACATACATATACACACACACACACACACACACACACACACACATCTAATCTTTATAATTTGTTATATAAAACTGCCAAGTGAAAACAGCTTGCACAAACTATTAGTAGTAGTAGTTTACTAAGACTATCATCTACACCTGCTGGTTTCTTTTCTTTTCCTTTCTTTCTTTATTTTTATTTTTATTTTTTTGAGATAGAGTCTCACTCTGTCACCCAGAATGGAGTGCAATGGGGCGATCTCAGCTCTCTGCGTCTTCCACCTCCTGGGTTTAAGTGATTCTCCTGCCTCAGCCTCCCAAGTAGCCTGAATTACAGGCACCCGCCACCATGCCCTGCTAATTTTGTATTTCAGCAGAGACAGGGTTTCACCATGTTGGCCAGGCTGGCCTTGAACTCCTGACCTCAAGTAATCTGCCTGCCTCAGCCTCCCAAAGCACTGGGATTACAGGTGTGAGCCACCATGCCCGGGCTAATTTATTTTCTGAATGTGTAAAAAGTTAGTTGATTATTGTAGTCTTCTGCATTATCTGCAATCAGTAGGGCTTTATTTAAAAAGTAAAAAATCACGTAGACTAGATTGTAAAAACTTTAACTGGGGAACTTTATTCAATTGTTCAAATACAGGAAAGAATAAATTTAATTCACATTAACATAATTGCCTTTTATTATGTATTAATGACTTTAAAATCATAACATATATAACAACTGGCATTTACACTAAAAGGAATGCATCTTTGAGTATTATTCTCATGTTAAATATGTTAATTAATAAGAAATATCTGAGAAGAAGTATAGGAAGGACTAGGATGGAATTTATCGGAATCATATTTCATCCTGAAAGCTCTCAGACCTCACAAATCACAGTTCTCAGGAAGGAGAGCTCTATTGATAGTACTGTAATTCTTTATAAGTAATTTTTCCATTTTGTTCTTTATTATCACTTTTGTTAAGCTCTTAAAAATGAATCAAGCAGAAATATAGAAAACGTACATTTATTACCCTGTATCCATCATATATTCACCAGTAGCCAAAAGGATAACTTCAATTTCCCTAGAAATTTGACATCATAATGGCCTGCAACCACTTAGAATTTTGTCTAAGCGTTTTAGAAAACTGATATCTTTGCAGTTTGTGTTGAGTGAGTGTTACAATAATAATTGCAATAATACTACAACTTGAGTTAGATATACGTATTGTATTTTAAGTCTTGGCTTAGCCACTTATTAAGTGTGTGGCAAATGATTTAAATTCTTGGAAACTTGGTATTGTCATTTGTAAAAAAAAAATTAACAATAAAAGAGAAATAAATATAACCTGGAAGAGAATTGTGTTGAATATGTGTGATAACTCATACAAAATGTAAAATGTATACTCAACTTTTGCTAAAATGTGAAGATCACAATCATTTTGAATCCACTAACCTATATCTGGTTCCATTTTAACAAATCTATGCCTCAGCAAGGTTCAGAAGTGACAACTCACAACTGAGAGTTAAGTTCATCAGTTGGATTAATTAGATTCCTTCTATATTAACATTTTGTGATTCACTAATCCTATCAGTGTGCTGCTAGACTTAATTTTCAAAGGCTATTTGAATTCTCTCTTATTGGAAAAGGGTAACTGATCTGATGCTGAAAATTTCTAAGCCTTAACTTGAGATTTTTAGCTAGGTCCATGCTAACCTCCAGGGTAGTGTGATGTAATGATGTAATATGACAGTAGTAGTCGAGACCTCAGCCAACCTTGGCTCTAACCATTGCTGTGCTACTTTCCAGCCCTGGGGCCATGGATGAGTCACTGGGGCTTTATGGAATTTAATAGAATTTTATGTAAAATGTGATACAAATCTTCCTTTGTCTCCATTTTATAATATTTTACTTATGTATATGTTTATATTTATATTTAAAGAAATATGTACCTATATTTATAATTTAATTATATATTACTATTATTTGGAATTGTGAATATGAAGTAACAAATGGCAGAGAATATTACTTATTTTAGAAAAATATATTGACAGGTATGCCTCAATGAAAACAATATTTTATTGGTAAAAGAAACAAATAACAACTAATAACCAAAAAATTGAAATCTAAAACTCCACAAATTTTCTGAGCTTGAATCAAATCAAATTAAGTGACAGCTCTTGAAAATTTTCCAAAAAGTTATTTAAATTATATTCACTGGGGTTATAGCTAGTACACTGTATTTTTAACTCAGTCATCCTTGATAAAAAAAAAAAAATTCTATTTAATCAACTGACAGGTTTTTTTTTTCCTTTTTGTTTGTAATAAATTAATATATACTTGGAAAATACCTCAGACTTTTTATGTAGACAAGTACAATTTTGAAGCTAGGATACTGTTGATTATGTATTATATGTATTATGAGTAAAATAAAAGTGCCATATAGAAAAAAATAAAAAAATTTAAGTCAGCCACGTCCCAGGTCTCTTTTAGAGGAATAGACTGAACGTTAACATATATTTATTGGCTTTTGAATAAAAGCCATCCTGACATGTGTGAGATAATATCTCATTATGGTTTTGATTTGCATTTCTCCAATAATCAGTGATGTGGAGCCTTTTTTATATATACTTTTTGGTCGCACGTCTTCTTTTGAAAAGTGTCAGTGCAGAGTAAGAAAGAAACGCTTATGCACTGTTAATAGGAAAGTAAATTAGTTGAACCATTGTGGAAAACAGTGTGACAATTCCTCAAAGAGCTAAAAAATAGAACTACCATGTGACCCAGCAATTCCATTTCTGGGTATATACCCAAAGGAACACAAGTTTTCTACCATAAAGACACATGCACGTGAATGTTCACTATAGCACCGTTCACTGTAGCAAACACAAGGAAACAACCTAAATGCCCATCAGTGGTAGAGTGGATAAAGAAAAGGTGCGACATATGAGGTACACACCATGGAATACTGTGTAGCCAAAGGAAAAAACAAACAAACAAAAAAACGAGATCGTGTCCTTTGCAGGAACATGGATGGAACTGGAGGCCATTATCTTTAGCAAACTCACCCAGGTACAGAAAACCAAATACCGTATGCTCTCACTTGTAAGTGGGAGCTAAATGATGAGAACACATGGACACAGAGAGGGGAACAACTCACACTCAGGCCTGCCTGAGGGTACAGGGTGGGAGGAGGGAGAGGATTAGGAAAAATAACTAATGAGTTCTAGGCTTATTACATGGGTGAGGAGATAATCTGTACAACAAACCCCGCAACACATGTTTTTTTATATAGCGAACCTGCACATGTACTCCTGAACTTAAAATAAACTGAAAATACACGTCTCTATATATTTTAAGACTGGCCTCCAGTTCTCTAACACAAGCATGAATATTTTAAATTGTATCATGTACCTTGCGATTGTCCAAGTGTTCACAACTGCTCATGCTTCCTCTTTGCTCTGTGTTGACTAAACTTTAGTCAAGCCACTCTCCTTCTCCAAGTTCAAAGTTCGTTGAACTTTGACTTGCTCCAAAGCCTGAGCAAGCAGTAAGACGCAGAAAATGCTTCCGCTATCGGCTAATTCTGAGATAAAAGACACATTTTCTGTCAAACTGCACTGATCATACTGTCAACTCACTTGCTCTTGCTTCTGAACTTCTCTTTATTAGTTTCTGCTGAGTTCTACTCACTTCTCTTTTTTTTGAGATGGAGTCTCACTTTGTCGCCCAGGCTGGAGTGCAGTGGCGCACTCGGCTCACTGAAAGCTCCGCCTCCCGGGTTCCCGCCATTCTTCTGCCTCAGCCTCCGAGTAGCTGGGACTACAGGCGCCCGCCACCACGCCAGGCTAGTTTTTTTTCTTTTTTTTGTATTTTTAGTAGAGACAGGGTTTCACCATGTTAGCCAGGATGGTCTCGATCTCCTGACCTCATGATCCACCCGCCTCGGCCTCCCAAAGTGCTGGGATTACAGGCGTGAGCCACCGCGCCCGGCTCTACTCACTTCTTATTATCAAATAATTTACCCTCACATATTACAATTTATAAGCCAATTTAGTAGTGCTAAATAAACTTTTGTTTTTAGAAAGAAAATCCTCAGTTAAACGTATTTAAACTTGGTTCCACACTTGTCAAAGTCTGTTGATGCTATCACTTTAATGTATGCGTTAGGGGGATGAGGTTTTTCCTGACACAAGTTGTTCTTTTTTAGAAAATTTCACATTTAAAAAAATACCATAGCTTGATCCTTGCATATATTTACTGCCCTTCCTTGGCAACTGGCTTTCAGAAAAATCTTATATAGAATGATTTAAATGTCACAATTTTTTGCTGTAGACTTTGTCACATCCAACACAATGAGAAAATTGGACAATTCAGTGTGGGGTGAAAAAACTGAGGAGATAAAATCGATAGTAAAGAAGAGGAGTGGATATTTTTCTTGCATGTTTCACAACTAAATCTGGACTTAAGGACAGTTAGATATATTGGATTTATTATCTGAATCTTATCTCATTGCATTAAGTAATAAAAAGGCCAGTTGTAGAACAAAGAATCAGTAAATATGTCACAGAGCACAAAGCTTAACCTGAAAGGAGTCTATTTTTTTTCTATTCCACACATCTCAGTTTGCAAAAAAAAAAAAAAAAAAAAAAAAAAAAAAAAGTTTCAATAAAGTTCCCGTGTAACAGAGGCTAATTAGGAGAAAATGACCTTAAGGTTTATACTGCTTTTAAAACAGCCGCTTGGCAAATCTTTGCAGGCATGAATGTCAGCTTAAGATAGATATTTATAAGAAAACTGTGAAATGCAATATATGAATGGAAACTTCGTTTTCTGGTCGTGTATGGCAAATCTTAGGCCTAAAGCTTACTCTTTATCCTCTGATACTGATAAGCATACAACAGCTTTCATAAGAATTAGTATATGAGTCTGTTAAAAGAACTAGTTTAAAGCTCCTATTTTCAAAATAGATTCTGCTTTTTTAGAAAAATCATAACCTTAAGTCTAAATTTTGTATCAAAGAGATCAGTACTTTGAAAATTAATATGCATGTCAATTTTCATATACACTGACATTTTATAATGTGCCTTAAACCTCAGCCTTTCTGAACAGCATATCTCCTTCAAATGCAACAATTTTTATGACATAATATTTTCATTTTTAAGCCAGTATTTTTGAAAACTAAGAATGGTGATTTCTGTCTAAAACAATAACACTTTCTTGACGATCATAGTTTTCATCTCACATTATTGGTGTAACATATGTATTGTAGGGAGAAATGTTGAAAGTGTTTCTATCACATTTGGTTTTTCCAATCCAATTAGAGTGTCAAGAAACAATTTCTACTGAAACCAAAATGGTCAAACATCTGATAATGAGTCCCGGATCTCTATTATCTATAGAGAGTAACATGAATTGAGATATGATTACTGTCACCTGTATCAGATTTCTTATTTGTGATTTTAAAAAAAGGTTCCCCTGAAACATGGTAGATTTAGTGAATGCATTTTCATTATGAAGAAGTATGAAACAACCCTCTGGTTGGTATGCATTGGAGTACAATTAATGACATGGTGGGGTAGTATGATCAAGTGGGAGTTCAGAAAGAATTTGAGTAGAGGAATCAGAAAACTGTAATTTCAATCTTACAAATCAATCACTAGTTGCGGGACTGATAATATTACCTACTTTCCATACTCTTGCTCTGAGGATGAATGACAACAATTTGAGTTAACGTGATTTAAAACCAAGGTATACACCATTGAAATAGGAAAGTTCCCTGATCCCCATTCTAGTACCTGCCACAAGGGTGTGGCTCACCTGTTTGATTGCCTGCTGGCTGCTCAAAACCTTTATGGGAGGGGGAGCATGCAGATGGGCAGGTGAAGAGGCCAGGACGAGTACTTTGGGCTCCAGCCCCGTGGTAGAGTCTAGGGGTGGGTGCCTGCAAACCCAGTGTTACAAAGCTTTTTCAGCTTGGCCGCCCGCAGAAGGCTTGAGTGTTATCCAGCTCAATGAACCCTCTGCCCACAAGGGCAGAGGGCCAGTGTGTGACAGCTTTCTGTATCCCAAGCTCTTGTCCAGCATATCAGAAAACTTGGGTCACAAATGGACTGGAAGGATGAACGTAAGGATTGATTGAGTGGTGGAGGTGGCTTTCAGTGGGATGGATGGGAAGCCGGAATAGGTGGATGGAGTGGGAAAGTGATCTTCTCCTGGAGTCGGGTCTCCCAGAGGCCTACTCCTTTCCCACTGTCCCCAGCCAAACTCCCCTGGGCATTCAAGTGTACCTCCACTTCTTTCTTTCTCTGTCCATAATTCCACCGTCCGTCTGCTGGTCTGCTGGCTTGCTGGTCTGCTTCTGGAGCCTGGGGTTTGGGGTTTACATGGGTGCAGGATAGGGAACATGGGGGGCCAAAAGCCAACTTTTGGGGTGTGAAAACAGGAATGCCTGTCCTCATTTAGGGCCTCAGGTCTTAAGGCTTGAGGTTGGAGCCTTTGCTGGGGAACCGCCCTCCTCTATCCAGTATTTCCTTGTCTCCTGTCTGCATCACCATCAAAGTAGAGCCTCATCAATATTTGACATTCCTCAACAGAAACCATAATTCTTCAATAATAAATTTTGTAAAGTCAGTTCCTTACATCACTCCAATGATTTCACTTCAATTACAAAGCTAGCATCAGTCACTATGAAGATAAAGAACGCCCACATAGAATTTTGTGTAGAATTTGACTCCAACACCTATAGTTACACCCAGATACATGGGGTAGATGGACAAATCCTTGTAAGAAAACTCTGTAATGAAACATATGAGAACTTTGTCTTCTGGGAAGAACTTATAAAATAGATCACTGAATCCAGATAAAATATGTCTCTTGTGCAATGTAATACTATTAAATGAACAGTATTTAATAAAGGAATTAATAATGAGCTAGTTCCTAAATAGAAGTGAACAAATCATAAATGTTCACCTTGATGAATCTGCATAAAATAAACATGATAGAATCCTCCCTGCAGCAAAATACAAAATATTACCAACAAACCCAAAGGTCTTCTTCTGCCCTCTCATTGTCCCTCTTTTATCCTGTACAAGTTAATCACTATTTTGGTTTCTAAATTTATAAATTAGCATCACACAATATGTCCTTTTGATGTCTACATTCTTACACTCAACATTATATGTAGGAGATACATCCACATTGGTTTGGTGGAGTGGTTTATTTATTTTAATTGATGAGTAGTGTTCTGAAATTTACTGTAATATGGTTCATTCATTTTTTTTTTCTTTTGAGACCGAGTCTGGTTCTGTCCCCCAGGCTGGAGTGCGGTGGTGTGATCCTGGCTCACTGCAAGCTCCACCTCTCGGGTTCACATCATTCTCCTGCCTCAGCCTCCCGAGTAGCTGGGACTAGAGGCACCCGCCACCACGTCTGGCTAATTTTTTGTATTTTTAGTTAACCAGTTTCATCATGTTAGCCAAATTGGTTTTGATCTCCTGACCTTATGATCAGCCTGCCTCGGCCTCCCAAAGCTCTGGGATTGCAGGCATGAGCCACCGCGCCTGGCCAGTTCATTCATTTTTATTAGTGGTATGGTATCAATATATCACAATTTATCTCTTAGATAACTTAAATTGTTTCCAATTTGGAATTATAAATAATGTTGCTATGAACATCATTGTACCTGTATTTTGGTATACATGTATATACGTTTCTGTTCAGGAAAACAATTAGAAGTACTAGAATATTCATATATTAAGCATTCATAGATATCCCTAGACATTTTTTATCCAAGTGACTGTATCAACTTACATTTTTACTGCTATCATTGCAGTTGTAATTATAATTACTCTCTGAAGATAAAGAAAAAGAAAAATTTAGAAGTAAAAGGAAATAATATCAAAGATAAAAAACAGAAATTAATGAACTAGTCAAAAAGATAAAAATATAATAACATAAATAACAATATTTATAATCATGAAAAAGTTGTTAATGCAAATACTTTCAATGCATTGCATAAAATAAATGCATTGAAGTTGATCATTGTACTGTATGTAATAAAATATTACTAATTTTTTGGAAACATACATTAAAATATTTAGAAGAACTGATATGTTTAAATTACTTTCAAACGGTTTATAATAAAGCAGTTTGGAAACCAGTAATCAGCAACCAGTAATCTGGGTAATGTTTATACAAGGTTCTTCATACTACTCTTACAACTTCACTGTAAATATGACATTATTTCTAAATAGAAATTGAGGAAAACCTACTGTGTATTTGTCACACCAATAGACTAAATAATTTCAAGGTCAGAATAAAAGGATTTGATGAAATTCAAGTTCACTCATGATTTAGAACTCATAAAAATGAGAGTAGAAGAGAGTATCTGTAGCCTGATAAAGAGCATCTAACAAATATATTCACATACTTTCACACTTTATTTTACTTTACACACAATATAACATATCCATTTTAAGTATAAGTTGAGATTTGACATTTGTGTAAGTCCTATGTAATCACTATCACAATCAAGAAATAGTGTACTGCTGTGGTCCCACATAAATTCCCTGGTTCTCTTTTACACTTAATTCCCACCAACCATACCCTACCCCTAGACAAACACTAATATTCTTTCTGCCACTATTGATTCATTTCCATTTCTATTACTTCAAATAACTGGTTTCATATAGTTAGAGATCTTTTGTGTCTGGCTTCATTTTAACAGGATAATGTTTTTTGAGACTTCAAGATTTTTGCAGTTTACTTGAGACTCATCAAGATTGTTGCAGTTTATTTCTTTCTGTTGCTGACAAAAGAAACATTTTGGGTATTTCCACTTCTTGGGTTAAATACTTAAAAGGAGAATCAATAGGTCATAGAAGTCTATTGTTTA
The DNA here is from genome assembly GCF_007565055.1 of Rhinopithecus roxellana. Taxonomy (NCBI): domain Eukaryota; kingdom Metazoa; phylum Chordata; class Mammalia; order Primates; family Cercopithecidae; genus Rhinopithecus; species Rhinopithecus roxellana. The sequence goes on along the minus strand of NC_044569.1, from coordinate 76,679,801 downwards.
ACTTAGAAGAAACTGTTAAAGTATTATCTGCAAGGATCATGCTATTATAGTTCCTCCAGCAATGGATGAGAGTTCATCTACTTCCTCTGCAATGTTTGGTACTTGATTTTAGTCATTTTAGTGGATGTATATTCGTATCGTATTATTTATTGCATTTCTCTGATGCCAAATGATGTTGAAGGTCTTTGCTTGTGCTTATTGACCATTCTTAAATTTTCCTTTCTGAAATGTCTTTTCAAATCTTTTGCTATTTTATGACTTGTTTTGCTATTTTCAAGTCTTTTGCTGTTTTGCTGTCTTTCTTTTTATTATTGGTTCTAATGAATTATTTTTATATATAGTTATAAGCTTTTTATCAAACACATATCTTAAAGTAGTTTCTTCTAGGTTGTAGCTAGAATTTTTGTTCTTTTAAAAAATGTCTTCAATAGAACAGATAATTTAATTTTGATAGAGGTAAATATTTCATTTCTAATGATTTATACTTCTTGTGTACAATTTTAATCATCTTTGGCTATTCCAAATCTGTAAAACATTTGTCATATATTTTGAATTAATTATTGTATAGAGTAGTGGTCTCCAACATTTTTGGCAATATCCATACATAAAGGATTAAAGAGAATATAATGAAGAATGCATGCCAATAAATATGAAACAGGTAATGTGGAAAAATTTATAGAAAATTATGTACTACAAAGTTCGTTCAAGAAGAAGTAGTTCATCTGAGTAGCCTTACAGTAAAGAAATATATTGTATTCATGTTTGAAAATTCAGACCAAAAACAATTCAAATCTAGGCACAGATGTCTTCATTAAAAAGTCAATCAAGTGTTCGAGAAAGAAATAATCCCAATTACACAACGTTTTCCAAAAAAGCAGAACAAACGCTTCTCAACCTTGATGTCCTTCATGAGATTGAAGAGGTTTAATTTGAATACATGTTAATTTTTCTTTGCAAATTTTCTTTTTATATCTACTGAGAGGATCATATGTTGATTCTTTTTTATTCTCTTAACAGAGATAAACATGCTTTTATTTTTGAATATTAACTTCAATTTCAATTGCAACTCAATTTCAATATAAAAAATCAACATGACATTTTAAGCTGTCTTATACTCATGCTTAAATTTGAACCAATAATAATTGCTATATCCTGAAAAGAATATTTTTTAAAAAATCAATAAACAAAATGAATTAAATGGCCTTGCAAATAAAATAAAGATAATTAAAATTAATTACATATTTATCATGCAAAGTGTGAATACTCTGTACAAATATGTTTTTCCTTTGAAGAAATTTTAGTGTATAATGGCTTATTTTTTAAAGATTGTATTGTCTGACCAAACCACACTCAGGGTGGTAAAAGGAAAGAAGTTATATTGGGGGTTAAATTATCTTAATATTAGAAACCAGACAATAGCTAACAGTTTTAATTTTTAGATAAATCGTAGAAACACATGGGCTATTTGGAAATATAACTTTTCAATTTTTACATTCTACCTTGATTTTGAAGAATGTCTGACATTTGTTAATTCAGTTGCTTATATATTTATCTCATAATTATTTATTGAAAGACTACTAATGTTCTGGCCTTGGGATAAACTTTGGAGATAAAACAGCAAATACGAAAGACATACTTACCACCTTTCCACAGACTAATTTAGAGAGATGAGGAAGATTATAAGAAAAGATAAAATATAAAGTGTCACTTATGCTATTAAAAACAGGCAGATAGGCTGGGAATGATGGCTCATGCCTGTAATCCCAGCACTTTGGGAGGCAGAGGGGGATGGATTGCTTGAACCCGGGAGTTCAAGACCAGTCTGGGCAACATAGTGAGACCCTGTTTCTACTAAGAATACAAAAATTAGCTGAGTGTGGTAGCTCATGCCTCTGGTTTTAGCTGCTCAGGAGGCTGAGGTGGGAGGATCACTTGAGCCCAGGAGGTTGAGGCTGCAGTGAGCCTAGATTAGATTGCAGCACTGCACTGGGAGACAGAGTGAGATCTTGTGTGTGTGTGTATGTGTGTGTGTGTGTTTATAACAGCTATAGAAGCACATGATAGGGACATTTAATTCAAACAGACAAAGTTTGATGAAGGAACTGCATTTTGACTTAGTTTTGAAGGATGACTCAAATTAGCCTAGTTGCTAGAGCTTGTACATGGAAGGAAGAACATTCAGACAGAAAAACAGCAAGTTCTAAATGAGACAGAGAGCATTTGAAGAAATACAAATCACAAAATTAAAAAAAAAGTTCTTATGGGCGTAATGTGGACTAAGAAATCTTATGAGGTTGTTGGAGGAAACTCGAGATATGTAGAATGTAGTAGGAGCAGAAATCGTTAAAAATGGTATTTGACAAAAGTGACTAATTGGATATGAGTGTAGAGGGTAAGACAGCCTCAAGGATGACATTCACTGCTTTGAACTTAGAAGCTAAGTTAATTAGAGATACTACCTTTGAAAGCTGAACTTGTGAAGAGGAAGAGTTCCATTTTGGGCATAGTGACTTTGAGGAGCTTATGATACACCAAAGGTTGGTGGTTGGATATATGAGTCCGAGTGGAAAAGGAGACTGAGCAAGACATAAAGATCTGACATCATCAACAGTTAGGTACACAATGGAATTGTGAAAATGAATAAGTTCACTAGAAGGAATTACAGAGAAAGAAAAATCTTGAATGTCTACATTTTAGTACATCAGAACTTGATTATTATTTCAAGGTATATTAGTTACTAGCCACGGGAGTTAGAGTAAATTATATTACTTGTTAGGACCTCAGTGTTATTATCTGTAAAATGCAGGGTCTGAGCAATATAATAGAATATATAGCTCTAAAATACAATGAATCCAAGACTCTCTGTTTTAGCCCATTGTTTTAGATAGTCAACACAAAAGGCATATATACAATTATCCTTTGTTACCCATGGAGGAATTGGTTCCAGGACCCTGTTTTACATATGGATATCAAAATCCATGGATGCTTGTAAAATGGCATAGAATTTGCATATAACCTTCACACATCCTGAGAGAGATCAAATGAAATAATGAAATCCACAGGCAGACAGCCCGGGCGGCGCCTTGAGCCTAGCTAAAAGTTGACCCTAAAGGCAGACAGCCCGGGCGGCGCCTTGAGCCTAGTTAACAAGTTGACCCCGGACCCAACCGATAATGTTATCTATAGATTTCAGATGTTGTATAGACAAGCATTGTGAAAGTCCCTGTCTTGTTCTTTTTCTGTTCTAATTACTAGTGCTTGCCATATATCTCTCAAACTTCCTGAGCTCAGTATAAACATATCCCTCCATATATCTCTCAACTTACTGGGCTCATCCCACCACATGTCTCCCCACCATATATCTCTCAATTCAAAGACTACCATATATCTCAACTTTAGAAAGACACCACCTGGAAAGTCCCCGATAAGAGCACAGTCGTTTGTGAGAGCGCGGGAACCAATAAAAAAACTGCTAAATGTATAGACTTAAAATGTTAACCAATTGTAATGCTGTAACCTAGAGAATTCCCTCGTTCCTCTGCAACTTTACAAGTCCTGTTTACATTAGGCTATAAAAGGCAAGCGCACGCATTGTTCAGGGCCCTCTTGTATGTTGTAAAACGGAGGGACCAAGTTCGAACTTGCATTAAAGATCCTTGCCTCTTGGCTTTGACTCTGGTCTCTGGTGGACTTCTTCGGGGAATAAAAGGTCTGGGCATAACAATCCTTCCACATACTTTAAATAATAACTAGATAACATATACTACTTAATACAATGTAAATGCTAAATAGTTGTTATAATGATTGTTTTGTATTTGCATTACTTTTCATTGTCGTGTTGTTATTTTTATAGTTTTTTTTTTTCTTTTTGGAATGTGTTCAATCCACGGTTGGTTGAACCCACAGATGTGGAACCCTCAGAGAGCTAAATGTATAGCCACAGTGGCTAAATGTATATCCACAACAGCTTGGCTTGGCTACATCTAGTCTGAGAATTTCATAGTCCTAATGCCGGTATTTATTTAATAATACTGCATTTATATCTAAGGAACACGGAAACAATTGTTTACCATTCTCTGTAATTGATACAAATATCTTTGTTATTTTCCAAAGGTGATTGAGAGAGCATGCATTTACCAATTACCTGCTTCATGCTGGACACTGTTAAGAGAACGTTTACTTACCAGAAGGACTGGTCAGTTTAAGAGAGCTACAAAGCTTTTTAATTTCTATATTGATATATTATTTGCCTTTTCCTGGATTTAGCACTTGAGGTTTGTAAAAATAGTAATTTTAATGACAAACAAATATAATATCCTTTCAAAATATATCTCCTATTATTCAAATTAGAATTAATGGTTATCAACAAAATTCAGTTAGTTAAAAGTAGCAAGGGTTAAATTTGAGCTGGTTCCACAGGAGTGAAGGCCTGGTAATCAACTTTCAAACCCATTGGTTTTTCAAGTGCTACATTCTCTGAAAAGAAGAGAGCCAAAGAAAACTCCACACTATTCACAAAGTTTAGTTGCTTTTGTAAATGCCATCTGCTTCGTCTGTTCAGAAAAATCACTTTCATTATATTTCAAGTCCAAAGTCTCTTTTCTTTGTGTGTGACACTTTTTTTTCATTATCCAGTGAAAGAATCCACACCAATTTTATGGTGTTTTTCTCCTCTTCTCCCTTATAGAATTCTTCATTTTGCCCCGTGGAAAGGAGCATAAGAACTGCTGGTCAATTGACAATTCATTCAATTTTACAAGGCACATTTCATTTCTTCCTTTACAATTTCAAAGAGTTTTGGGGGAGGAGAAAAGCCTACTTCTATTCACAATCACGATGGCTTTGTTTGAGTTAAAAATTCCACCCCATGAAATATCTGTGCTGAGACATAATGAATAGTGTTAGTAATGTGGAAGAGGCTCAAGTGGATAGAAAATTATCAAAACTTTCAGTAATCAATAGGCAAATGGTGCTTTAGCCTGAATGACTATTACCAAATAGGCAATACATCATTTGTTAGCATGTTACAGCTTTTGTAAGAAACTTATTGTAAATCTGGAGCTCTCCCACCTCAAACGTCACGGTTATTTATTAACGGATAATTATGAATAATATTGAGGTAATAGAGAATAGCAATACCTGTTATCTATCTATATCGCTATGCATATTTATCTGTATCTATCTATGTATATGACATTTTGGAAAAGGCAAGGCAATAGTAAGTTCAGTATTTTTTATTATAAATAACATAATACTACAAACATGCAAACACAAATAAAATAATAAGATATGATCTCTAAAGCTGATAATTTCTGTTTATTTTGACCTCCTGTTTCTCGTTTGACACGTATTTGAGAAGATAATAAGTGGATTGCAACAGCTGTATTACATTAAAATTATAAAAAAGAGTATTAGGGCTCTATAGAGTAACCAACCACAGATAGGAAGGCAGACAAACAGCAAGTTACTCAGAAAATTGGCTTTTGTATGTCTGATAAGAGTGTGTGCCTCATGTGAATTAACAGATACATGCTTATTTGGTTGCTATAAGCGTTTTTAAAATTATTGCCAATTGCATTTTTCAATGTTTTGTCACTGAACAAGAGTTACTGATTATAAAGAAAAGAAATACAAACTTAAACATCAGAGTGGAGTGATCATCATTAAGGCTGTATCAAGAGTATTTTAATTTTGGTGGGTACAAAAATATTAATTTGGATTACATATTATTACTTTGACAAGGTGTGAAATTTGTTTGTTGCATACTTTGCTGTTTTAGAAATAACAATAAACTTATGCATGGAAAAGAAGGTATAGTGCTACTTTGTTCCAAAAAAAAAAAAAAAAAACCCTGCATGACACGGTCCCTGGATGTAATGTGGTAGGAACAATATTAGTGCATTGAAAGATAGATCAAAATTGGTAGGACTTTAAAAACAATGGAATCAAATACTTGTAATCCCAGCACTTTGGGAGGCCGTGGTTGGTGAACCACTTGAGGCCAGGAGTTGAAGTTCACGCCTTGCCAACATAGCGAAACCTCATCTCTACTAAAAACACGCAAAAAAGAATTAGGTGGTGTGCACCTGTAATCACAGCTACTTGGGGGGCTGAGGCAGGAGAACTGTTTGAACTTGAGAGGTGGAGGTTGCAGTGAGCCAAGGTCATGCCACTGCCCTCCAGCCTGGGCAACAGAGTGTTACTCTGTCAAAAAGAAAAAAGGCAACAGAATAAAGAACACAGTATCATGCCAGAGTTCTTTTTAATTCTTTTTGGGCAGCAACTGTCATTGCACTCTATTTTTGTCTTACTCTCATTAACTTTTCCTACTATGTTGATTTTTTAAAAAAGAAAATTTGTAAAAATCAATGAAAAAGACTTGCAATGGAAAGACTCAGCAAAAAGAATTTAAAATAATTACTAAAATAATCTTGTAACAAATGTATTTCCCCAGAAAACTTTTCCCTATCATTAAAATTTCTTATACAAAGGAAATGTACATAGAGAGCCAACAGAAAATATATATATTCGAATATGTAGAAAAACAAATAATATTAGAGAGAAAAATTATTTTGAAAAGAAAAATAATAAAATGCACAAAATACAGACAAATATAACTTGATGATTGTGGTAATAGAAACATTTTGACTAAACGATCAAAATTATTTTTTAAAACAGTTTTGTAATTTTATGACATTGATAGACCCAAATTGGTGTTATTTCATCAACATTCTTTTTCTCATGCGTAGACATTCTTTTGTTATTACTCACAACTGAATTAAGAAACAGGAAACAGATGAAGAAAACTCACTTAAGTTAAATGAATATGCGTTAAATATTTATCCTACACAGAAAACTCTGAAAATAACTCAATAAATACGTACTAAATTTCACTAAAGATTAGAGATCTGTTGATACAAAAAGGAATGAAAGAAAGAAACAGTTATGAGAGAGACAGACAAACAATTGCAGAATATACTGAAACTTACTTTCCTTTATCTCCTTCTAAATTATTTTTTCATCAGGTTAAACTATTACACAGTGTCTTAGGAAATTAGAGACTATTTTTTGAGTGATTTAGGAAATTAGTTTCTTGGAATGATTTTACTACATTATGAATCTTCAAATAACATTTTATTAATTAATGTAGCTTAAGATTTTGGAAATAACTGAGGCATAAATAAGAAACAGCACAAGGGGCCAGACACGATGGCTCGTGCCTGTAATCCCGGCACTTTGGGAGCCCGTGGTGGGGGGATCACGAGGCCAGGAGATCGAGACCATCCTGGCTAACACGGTGAAACCCGTCTCTACTAAAAATACAAAAAAATTACCCGGGCGTGATGGCGGGCGCCTGTAGTCCCAGCTACTCAGGAGGCTGAAGCAGGAGAATGGCGTGAACCCAGGAGGCCGAGCTTGCAGTGAGCCGGGATCACACCACTGCACTCCAGCCTGGGCGACAGAGTGAGACTCTGTCAAGAAAAGAAAAAGAAAAGAAAAAAAAGAAAGAAGGAAGGAAAGAAAGAAAGAAAGAGCACCAGGGCCTTCTGCAGAAAAGTCAATAAGTATTGCAGTACCAAAGAATGGAAAGGCCAAGCATCAGCAGAAAACTTGACTGTGTAACACATGGAAGGAAAGAGCTCAATTTAAGCCATCCATCTAGTGTTTAGAATGAATTTGAGGGTCAATGGACCGCTGTTAAGATATAAACCATATTCTCGTTTGTAATTAAAAGATGCTGGTTTTAGACATCCACCCTATTCTATTGGAACCTTGACTTAATAGTGCAGTTGCCAAATTGTGCCACAATTAACAAGAGTAGTACTTCACTTGACAAATTACAAGGAAATTATCAGTATTACACTCCCCCCATATAAGAGCCTTGCAAACAATTGCACAATGCAAATAGACCACAAATGATCTTTTGGAATTTTCAAATAGGCATTGCTCTTCAAAATTTATTTCTCTTCTACCATTCAAAGCTCATAGTTCTTTTAACTAGTACCGAATAATCTTGAAATTAAAGAACCCTTTAAGATTTCCTGAGATTAATTTTTTTCCAGCAAGTTTAAAGCTGTAATTTCTAGGAATGAAAAAATAAATTCTCATGATCTGAGTTCAGAAATAATTCAGTAAGGTCCCTATGATAGGCAGAATTAAGATTCCTGATCCTTGGTATGCATGCTTTATATAATCCCCTACCTTTCAATGTGGCTGGGACTCAGGAACATGATAGAATATTACTGTCATGTTTAGACTATTTATCAGTTGACTTTGAGTCAATCGAAAGGAATGTTACAATGAGTTAGCCTTCTATATTCAGGTGAGCCCTTCACAAGACAGTGAAGTATTAAAGAAATGCTTTCCCGATGTCCTAGAAGAAAGCAAATGGCAATGCTTTATTATTATTACTATTATTATTATTATTATTATTATTATTATTATTATTGAGAAAGAGTCTTGCTCTGTAGCCCAGGCTAGAGTGCAGTGGTGTGGTCTCAGCTCACGGCAACCTCCAACTCCGGGTTGAAGCGATTCTCTTGCCTTAGCCTCCCAAGTAGCTGGGATTACAGTTGTGCACCACCACGCCCGGCTGATTTTTGTATTTTTAGTAGAGACAGGGTTTCGCCATGTTAACCAGGCTGGTCTCAGACTCCTGCCCAAACTCTTGACCTCATGTGATTTGCCTGCCTCTGCCTCCCAAACGCTGGGATTACAGGCATGAGCCACAGTGCCTGGCCAGCCGCAAACGGCAATGTTTAGAACTCCTTATGAAGAGGGTTGACCTCTAAGATTTGGGCACTTTAATCCTAAAACTATATTGAACTGTATTCTGCTGGTAATCTTAGGGAGCCTGGAAGAAGATACTAAGCTCTGAATGAAATCCTAGCCTTCCTGACATACTGGCTTAGTAAGACCTTGAGCACAGCATTCAGTTAAGCCAGGTCCAGTTTCTTAACCCACAGAAATTGTGAGATAATAAATGTAAGTTGTCCAAAGCTGTTAATTTTGCATGTTTTTTACAGCCATTGAAAACTAAAATAGCCCATTTTCTGCATCTACATGAATTAAATCATGATTTGTTATAACATACCCATAACCATATAAAAAAAATGTGAAACAACTGTCTACATTATAGTTGTTTCTCGGCCAGCATTAATCTCGCTCACATTTTCTTTGTCTTCTTTTCCGAGCTTAGAATTTTCACAAAATGACTACCAACCAGTGAGAAGTGAGCCAGCTGTGAACCTTTAGGCAAGACTCTTTAAACTGCTGGTTACAAAGTGCTGCTTACAGTTGGCCAGGATGGTTGGAAATCATGCAAATGTTACAGTAGAGGTGTGGTCATTTGGAGTGCTATGGGCCGAATTGTGTCTTTCCAAACTACCAGTGCCTCAGAATATGCCTACATTTTGGGAAAGGACCTACAGGGGTAATTAAGGTAAAAATGAGGTCCTATGGGCAGGCCTTAATCCAATACAACTGATGTCCTTATGGAAAAGATTCGGGCACAGACAACACAAAGATCGAGGGATAACCATGCGAAGACACAGTGAGAATGTGGCCATCCACAAGCCAAGGAGAGAGTCCTCAGAGAATCCAAATCCACTGACACTTTAATCTCAGACTTCTACTCTTAACACTGTAAGAAAATAGATTTCTGCCATGTAAGTCATGTACTCTGTACTATTAATATTTTGTTGTCTCAGCCCTAGCAAATAAATACATGGAGTAGTAGAACTCTGCTTGAAAAATGATTTGTTTTGGGGAGATTAAGTATTTATATCAATAAGTATTGTCTTTTATAGGAAAAAATACCCCTGTTTCACAAGCATATGATAAAAATGCCTAGTCCCTTACTATGGGTTTTTCAACAGCACAAACATACAAATTACAGAGGAAATTACCTGGCTTACTAAATACTTTAATTCTCTTCTGACTTTTATCAGGCTGTTGAGATAACTTTAGTCCAAAATGATTTTATTTACTCTAGTCTTCATTTTGTATATTAACACTCTATTAAAGTAAATTTACACTGAACAACTTATTGAAGATGTAAGAAGAATATTCCATTATCTTTTTGCTGTGAAGTAAAAGACTCACAGAAAAATACTTCACATATTTTTTAGGAGACTACATTAGGATTGGAATAGAACTCTATTTATTCGAGAATTCTAATTCTTATTTTCTAATATGTAAGAAAAATGTGTGCAATATCTAGTGTTTTCAGATTAAACACATGTAACGTAAACCTTTAATTTTTAAATTAATTTTTGTGTGTATGCTTTTAATCATTGTTTTATTTGCCTTAATGTTTGTTTATTCCTGCTTGACTTTTGAAGAATGAACATTTTAATTTATTTGTCAATCCTATCATTTTATGATTTCTAAACTATATATTTTATATTTAAATTTTAATTTTCCTGCTCTTCTTAGTTGAATATTGATATATGATAATTTCTTCAACATTTTTCACTATATATAATTTATTTAACTAGTTTCTTATGAATGGATATTGCTAACAGCTACAAATAAAGACTTAAGCTTCTTAATTTCAAATACTATCCTTACAATTAATGGAAGAAAATTGCTAATTGATTTATGTAATCATGCAGTTTTCCTTTGGTTGTATTCATAACCATGACTTTTTTTTTTTTTTTGAGATGGAGTCTTGCTCTGTTGCCCAGGCTGGAGTGCAGTGGTGCTATCTCAGCTCACTGCAAACTCTGCCTCCGAGTTCAAGTGATTCTCCTGCCTCAACCTCCCCAAGTATCTGGGACTACAGGCACACACCACCACACCTGGTTAATTTTTGTATTTTTAGTAGAGATGGGTTTTTTCCATGTTGGCCAGGCTGGTCTCGAACTCCTGACCTCAGGGGATCCACACACCTTGACCTCCCAAAGTGCTGGGATTACAGGCCTGAGCCACTGCACCTTGCCAATCATGACTTTTTAATGAATGAAGTCATGCAGGCATATTTAGTCATGTTTTCATGGCATGTTTTAAAATCTCTAATTTGTATTCACTTGGGTTTTCCTCTTATAGTCTTCATGGTTGTATGTCTTTGCAGCATTTTTAAATAAATATTTTATTTGTATTAATTTTATAGTTACCTAAAAAAGGGCAAAGATAAGACAGCTCTAATATACATCACACAGTTTTTCCTATTATTAACATTTTATCTTTTTACAGTGCATTTATTACAACTGATGAGCAAATATTGATACATAAGTCAATATTTTATTCAGATTAGTTTTCCACATGTCCCTTTTTCTCTCCCAGGGGTCTATCCAGCATACCATAATACATGCCATTGTCATGTAGGGTAATTTCAGCTATAACATTTTCTCACACTTTGCTTGTTATTGATGACTTTGCCAGTTTTGAAAAGTACTAATCAGATGTTTTGTAGAATGTCCCTTAATTTGTACTTGTTAGATGTTATTCTTAGGATTGAACTTGAGTTTTATAGCTATATATGTATATTCATATATGTATGTAATATATATGTATATATTAAAATTATATATATATATATTTAGTTCTATGAACTTTTTGTAGTTCTTCCACAAGGGATAGTTGGAGTGAATCAAGTTTATCAACTTTTCTGGAAGTGGATATCCTATAACCAAGTGGGTATGCTAACCAGGATTAGACACTCAAATCTCTTCGGGGGCCAGGTTACTAAATATTATTTATATTTAGGTTACTAAATATTAAAAGTAAAAGCTTATAAAATAATAGTAAGTGAAGTTAATGCAAGATTTTTTCTCGGTCCCTTCATCAGACTCGTGACAGGAGTAAATGATTACTTGGCCGGCCATGTTCAACCCATTGCAGGAGGGAGCCCGCGAGAGAGCAAGTGAGGACCTGGCTGGCTGCTCTGGGCACCAGGAGCAAGTTCCTGCCCCATCAGGCACCATCGAGTGAGTACAAGACCCAGGCACCAACTCCAGGCACCAGCAGAAGCAAGTTATATGGGGGACCTGTGGTGGTACCTGAAGGGGTGGCCTGCCCCTCCACACCTGTGGGCGTTTCTCATTAAGTGGAATGAGAGACTTGAGAAAAGAAATGAGAAACAAAGACAAAGTATAGAGAAAGAAAAAGTGGGCCCAGGGGACCGGCGCTCGTATACAGAGGACCCACGTCGAACCGGTCTCTGAGTTCCCTCAGTATTTATTGATCATTATCTTTACCGTCTTAGAAAAAGGGAAGTGGCAGGATAATAGGATCATCCTAGGGAGAAGGTCAGCAGTAAGACATATGAATAAAGATCTCTGTGACATAAGTTTAAGGAAAAGTGCTGTGCCTTGATATGCATATGCAAACATCTCCATAAACCTTTTTAGTGCGTAAAGAGCAGCATTGCCGCTAGCACGTCCCACCTTTCGCCCTAAGGTGGTTTTCTCCTTTCTTAGTAAACAGAACATACAATCGGGTTTTACACCGAGATGTTCCATTGCCCAGGGACAGCAGGAGACAGATGCTTTTCTCTATCTCAACTGCCAAGAGGCGTTCTTTCTTCTTATAATAATCCTCCTCAGCACAGACCCTTCAGGGTGTCAGGCTGGGGGATGATCAGGTCTTTCCCTTCCCGAGGCCATATTTCAGACTCTCACATGGGGAGAAACCTTGGATAATACCTAGCTTTCCTAGGCAGAGGTTCCTGTGACCTTTGGCAGTGTACATGTCCCTGGGTACTTGAGATTAAGAGAATGGTGATGACTTTCCACAAGCATACTGCCTTCAGGCACTTGTTTAGCAAAGCACACCCTGCACAGCCCAAAATCTGTTAAGCCTTGAGTCACCACAGCACATGTCTCTTGCAAGGACAAGGTTGCGGGTAGGGTCACAGATTAACAGCATCTCAAATACAGAACAAAATGGAGTCTCTTATTTCTACTTCTTTCTATATAGACACAGTAATAGTCTGGTCTTTCTTTTCTTTTCCCCACAGGTGCCCAGGTAGGGGTGCCTGTGAACCTGAAGCCCCAGAGAGGCTGTTACAGGCTCATGTAGTTTCACTGTCCACAGACAGCTGTGTGTTAACAGCCTAGTTGGCTCCCTGCCTCATCATGTGGGTTGGTGGCCCTCCATCGGTGAGGTGAAGGGCTAGTGTGATACCCTTTTTGGGTACCTGCAGTCAGTGTGTCCCGAGCTCTTGTCCAGCATCCAGGAAGAATGAAGTCATATGGACACTTGAAGGATGGTGAGGGTGGAGAAATTTATTGAGCAGTGGGAATGGCTCTCAGTGGAGAAGGGAGCTGGAGAGCGGATGGGAGGGTCAGGTAGGTCTCCCCAAAGTCAAGCCATCTCTCTTACCGACTGAGTCTGGGTTCTTTACAGGCACAGGATGGGGGGGTGCAGGGTGGGCCATATCAGTTTTGGAAAAGGCAACATTGGATTGGTAAAAAAAATATTATTCAGAAAGAACCAAACTGGAGAGAGGGGACACACAGGAATAGAAGTTCTCACTTTGGGTCGTGGGTTTCAGGCTACTTTGGCTTGAACGTGGGGTTTCACCAGGAACCTTGCTGTGTCTGCCTTTCATTTCTCTGCCTCCTTCCTCTATGAAAGGGTCTTAAGAAACCTAGAGTTTAGTCCAACCTAAAGATATTAAATAGCACACAAACAAATAAAGTATCCTCTGTACTGGCCATATAAAATGCATTAACAAGATATCCTATCCATGGTTTTCAAATTCAGACCATTCAAATCATGCATGTGAATAACAGAAATTTAGAATGTCTTACATTTACATTAGTTATTTTCTGTTTTTCTGCTAGTTTGTAATAGCAAACTATTTTAATGGTGAATCACACTTTTATGTCCAAATGACTTCTCCTAACCCCCTTTTCTCCTTAGGAGAGTATAAACACTCCAGAGGTATTTATTTTAGCATGCCTGGAAACTAAATTTGGATATATGAACATTAGTGTGTTTTCTTTTACTAACTACAAAAGATTACATAGCAAAATTATTATGCGAATGTCTATAATGTGAAAATATATAGGGACAAAATGCTGAGAGATCAAACTCAATTTGAACTGTTTATAACATCCTTTGTCGTAACATGGCTTACATACATTATACAATTATAAAAAGATAAGGATTTGGATTAAAAATTCCAAACTTAAATTCCAGAGTTTTATTTTAAAATTTTCTTAATGGTGAAACTGTTGATTTTGCAATGTGAATTTGATTATGAAGAGAGGAGCCTGAATCATATGCTATGAAAGAAGATGTTATAGTAAGGACATCGTGAATTCTTTAAATACATTCGTTCAACATTATTAGATTTAATTTTTTCATGTTACAGTTCCCATGGTGATAAATGCGCTTATATTATAACATTCATAAATCAGACTGATCTTTGCTTTACTTACATTTTTTATAGGTTCCAGGAACTTCACGGAGACTCTATTTTAAGAAAATTACTATTCATAATGATTTGGCAAACTTCTTGCTAAATGTATTATTAGTTTACTATTATTTTTTGTTACTATTGTGAGATAACATAATTTTCCTTGTAATTTTCAATGATCTGTTACTGATAATAAGGACTAATAATGATTTGATCTATACTTAATTCCCTTGAGTTTTCCAGCAAGACATATTCCCTGAAAATCTGCACAGTAAATGATTTAAAATGGAATGTAAATTTTAAAATGTTGCCCCTTTATTTTTCTGAGATAAGAAATTAAAATGAAAAAATACAGCAACTCAATATCAGTCAAATGATCTTATTTAATATATCTATTTTACTCAGTGAGAGCTTATGCTGACTGAAGAAAGCAAGCATTCAATTTATTTTGTTAGTTTTTTTTTGCTTTATTTTGTTTGGTTTTGGGTAGCATATGTATCCTGGCTGGAAATGGTGGCTCACACCTGTAATCCCAGCACATTTTAGTAGGCTAAGGTGGGTTGATCACTTGAGGTTAGGAGTTTGAGACCAGCCTGGCCAAAATGGTGAAACCCTGTCTCTACTAAAAATACAAAAATTAGCCAGGTATGGTAGTGGGTGTCTTTAGTCCCTACTACTCGGGAGGCTGAGGCAGGAGAATCGCTTGAACCCAGGAGGCAGAGATTGCAGTGAGCCAAGATTGTGCCACTGCACTCCAGCCTCGGCAAAATAACAAGAATTCATCTCAAACAAGCAAACAAACAAACAAACAAAAGAGAATATGTTTCCTGCCTAACAAACAACCAAACACATAAATTAAGATAATGCTTTAGAGCAAAGGCACACGGTTTGCTGTATATTGAGACAAAAAAGAAAAATCAACTTCCATCACTTCTCTGTACAGATTGTGTCCTGCTATGCAATATACTGTCATTACAGCGCCTTGTTTGTGGTCAAGTACTACATTTGAATCTGCCTCAGAAAAGTGCATGCAGAAGGGATTATTTTTTATCAATTTGCATAAATATCACAAGTTAAGTGACAATGTTTAGGTCTGAAAAAGTTGCAGCTTTCAAAAATCCCTTACGTAAACTCAAAGGAAAAACTATACCTTGAGGACATTGTCAGTCAACAGTAAGTGAGGATTAATTAAAGCATGGCTGAGAGTAGGGATTTCATGGAATTTAACTTGGGAGGTGTGCTGACATTAAGAGGATTGGTAATGGATGCTATGGAGAGCATTGGTAGAAGTAGAAGGAGCAAGAGGTGTTTATTACTGTGTGGTAGTTACTCATCCCTGAGTTTTCAAAATATCTGCCCATATTTGGCTATTATGTATCTTTATTTCAAGGTAGGCAGAAGAGAAACTAATGAAAAAATTATCTTTGTCTTCTTTTGCACTGAATATTGCAGGCTTTGATGGTGTTCCTATGTTTATTAAATATATAGGTATCAAAATAAACATTTACAACAGTCTTTAGATGCTGAACTTCAGGAAACTTATTGAAATAGTTTTTCTGACTTCGAACCAGATTATAGAAAGCTTCCACTGAGGCAAACACCAACCAGATGGTGGTATGAAGAATAACTAAGCTTTTGCATCAGGGAACTTCCACAGTCAGAATAATGCACACCTAAAATACACATCAAATGGCTATTATATAACACTCTGTTCCTTTGCAACACTAACAAATGAGTTGTGAAACTAAAAATGGAAACAGTACCATATTTGCTTTGGTGTCCTGATTAAAGTGTTGTCAGATGTGTGAAACCTTGTTTTCTGTGAGGACCAAAATAATCTTGCACCTTTTCTTTCTGCACTTGATAGCGAAACTCACTTATGAGCATTTTTGTTTGGTAGCTCAGCAGTGACATATTGCAGGGGTTTTGAGATACCAGAATACTTAACAATTTTTATGTGATTGAGTTCCAGTGTGCTTTCCATTACACGGAATTGCCTCTACTTGTTGCAAGCATATTGCTTTGGTATTTATACCCACAATATATTTAAAATGAACATTTGAAATAAATTCATCTAATGATGGCATTTAAAAGGAAACAACACCTTTTATTTTCAATGATACATTGGTCAAGCTCTTCTTTGGCTATTTTTTTGTGAGACTTTCCTGCAGTTTCACTATCATTACTGGATAATAAATCATAGGAGCAGAGAAACCTTTAGCTCAATTCATATCTGATTTTACTTTATACATTATATAAATATCTTCAAAGTCAAATAACAAATAGAATGAACAGTTTAGAAAACAGCCACTCTTAGGGAAACTTTTATTTTTTCAAGCATTCTCATTCAGTTTTCCTTGTTGTTGCTGTTAGATGCTCTGATGTATTTGTCATCCAAGAAAGCTCATCAGCCATTTTCTCCAAAACAAACAAACAAACAAACAAACAAAAACCAAACTATTAATCAAAAGGAATCACATACAACTTTCCAGTGAACATGCCTAGTTTTATGATTCAGTATTTTTATTCTCCTGATTCAAGAAAAACTTGTTATCAGCCCATATGAATCTGGTTTTGACTTTATATTGTGTCAGGATTTCTACTGAAAAATCAAGATCCAAACTGATTTCTGACGTACTAGTGTGTGACAATGTATGCATGACAAATTTCTTTCCAGAATGATTATTAAATGTGAAACAACTACCCAGAAACTGGAACACATTTAACCCTGTGTGGCAGTTTTTGGGAGTCCTGAATGTAGGTGGCTCCAATAGCAGTTGAACAAAGGCCATTTTATAAAGTGACTCAGATATGTGACCGACTCTTCATTTCCATGTCTCTTTTCCAATTACATCCCAGGCTCAAAACACCAGTAAAAACTCATTTCTTATAAGGTTGTTACTTACCTCAACTGATGAACTTCTCCCTTGGAGCTAAGGTTTTCTCATGTCTGTGTACTTTATAAGAAAGGGAGATATAAAATCAGAATAAAGTATTAACTGGATGAAATGGAAATAATGTGGAGACTTTCCTTAGCCATGTGACATGGAAATACACTTTGTTTTAAAATGTAGGAAGCAGTGCCTGCTGATACAATTACTTGGGAATTATAAGAAAAGATAAGCACACCAACTTAGTGGAGGGCTCATCTGAATAGATGCTGATAAATATCCATCACTAAAATACTTAAAGCTGTAACAGGAAATAAAATTTCACAAGAAGAGAATGCATACATTCAAAAACATGTTTAAGGGAAAACTTTCAGGAGCATTCCATGAACAATTATAAGAATGGAAGTAAATGAGGAAAGAGAGAAAGAACAAGATGAGAGAAAAAAAAAAATGAGAACAGAATGGTGTTTTGTACCTCAAAAGTAAAATATGAATAACAAAGCAAAAAGAGCAAATAGCATAATTTGTCATGCAAAGACCAAATGGCAGGGAGAATGTGAAGAGGCTACTGGATTGGGAGATTATCTAATTGCAAATTTTAAAAATTCAGTGTATTTCAGCAGGATAAGGAGACGAGAGAGAAGCTGTAGTAGGTCAAAGAGTGAATAAGATGAAGAGCCGGAAGGAAGCATATATATCTCACCATTACAAGAAGAAGATGATAAGGAGAGATTAGAGATGCCTCTAGAAGGGAGAAACATAAGGAAGAATTCAGGCTGTATGAAGAAACATGAAAAGACTGAGAAAGTTTATATTAAAAATACAATATTTATTGAAAATAAAATATATATATATATATATATATATATATATATGGTATTTAGGCACCGAGGCATGCAGCATGTAAAAGAAAACAGCCAGAAATCCTTATCTATTGTGACCTTTGAAAGAATTTAAGTTTTAGGTAAAAAGAAGGGAGTGGGGGCCACAAAAGCACAGGAAGAGTTATTTACCTTGAACCCAAGGTAGATTCTTCTGAATTTGATACAGATGTAATTAAGAATAAAAACAGGGAGTTGACAGTGGGAGATATGATACATGAGGGAAATCATACATAATATACTCAGGTTCTTCATATGTGGACTCCATATATTTGCTGACAGCAATGAATAAGCTTTGAAAAATGAGGAAAGTTTGAAACTTCTGTGATGGAAAATACACAAAAGACTAGAAAATGATATGTTTCAGACTATATTTTATGCATTGCAATTTCTATGACCCAAGTTACTGAATATCAGTGCAACTCAGTACTCATAGTACAGGCATTAACTGGATTTTATCCCCATCTCTCCTGCTTGTTGCAGGCCATTAATTTAGAAGGAGATAAGAAATAGAAAACCTATCCGGTTATAGACTTGTATTAACTATGGTTTTTGGTCCACTTGGGTGAGGAGATGAGAAACTGATGATACATTCATTTAAGGTTTATTTGATTGCTTCATGTTTACATTTTAAATATTTGAATGTTGCTTCTTGAAATCAGTACATATTAAGCAAATGTAATCTTAGAAATTAAAAACTGTATTTTATCTATTTCTATATTTTATCTATCTTTAACAATGTTGTTTCACCAACTGAGATATAAGCCTCTTGCTCATAGGAGTAATATTATTTAACTAAATGCTTTGGCAGTTAAGCAGTTCTATATATCCTATGTATGCTTTTTCAGGAGCCTACCTTTCTCATTCATGAGTTAAATGGACTCTGTGTTATTCATAATACCATCATTATTTATTTGCTTTTTTGTGAAATATATAGTAACACTAATAAAATTGACTCTTGCTTTGTAAAACTCAATCACTACCTTTAAAATGGAATTCTGATCCATTCAGAATGCTTTAGGAAACTATAATATGGTATCTAAAATTTTAAATAAACATTAATTGCAAATGTAATTATTTTACACTAAACATACAATAAATAATAACTCTGAAATTTCTTTTTTTTTTTTTTTTTTTTTTTTTTTGAGACGGAGTCTTGCTCTGTCACCCAGGCTGGAGTGCAGTGGCCGGATCTCAGCTCACTGCAAGCTCCGCCTCCCGGGTTCACGCTATTCTCCTGCCTCAGCCTCCCAAGTAGCTGGGACTACAGGTGCCTGCCACCTCGCCCGGCTAGTTTTTTGTATTTTTTAGTAGAGACGGGGTTTCACCGTGTTAGCCAGGATGGTCTCGATCTCCTGACCTCGTGATCCGCCCGTCTCGGCCTCCCAAAGTGCTGGGATTACAGGCTTGAGGGCTTAACTCTGAAATTTCTGCATTGTATGAAGCCAATATTGTCGGTTGCTTTCTTATATCTCCAGCAATGTTTTATAATAAAAATCTATTTTAAAATATAGCAAAGAATTAGAATCTATGCAGTAAATTAAACACAATAGTATAAAAAGTTATACTGTCTTATTTCAGTAGCAGTTGGGTTATATTACTTTGAAACTTCTGATGAGATGGGGCAATGTTTCAAGCTTTAGTCAGCATTTAGATGCTGTAAATGAAACTAAGTGTATAATCTTCTCAACATGCACCGTGTGAATGTACTTAACTGAACTGTACATCTAACAATGGTTAAAATGGAAGTAGTTTCAAAATGGCTGACTAGAGTCATCTGGTACACTCCGCCTCCACAAAGAACTGAAATAGCAAGTAGATAAGTTCTCTTCGAATAGATCACCTAAGAGAGAATGCTGGAATTCAACAAATAAATGACAGGAAATCATTAAGGCAAGGAAGGAGAAGGAAGTAAGACAACCTGTTTGGGGAGATCAGCTGAAGTTCGGAGAGGCTCCCTAATGTGAGGAAAAGGTGAGTGACACTTGTTGGTCCACATTTTCACTGTGGACTCCTGTAATCCTAGCCACAAGAGAATCCCTCAAACTACAAGGGTCTTGAAGTTAAAATAAGGAGCTGCCTAGAGACTGTGCAAGGGTGTGACTTCCTAGAGGAAGCTCATGCAGGGTCCCACACCACCACCTGAGTCCTAAGCAGCTATAACAAGGTTCCATTATGAGAGCTCAGCCTCCATCGTACTGGATCTTGTTCTGGGGCCCAAAAATACTCACATCTTCACATCCTTGAAGCACCATTAGCATCCTCTGCTTGCAGCCAAGTGCCTCTTCGGGCTGCAGCTACCAAGTGCCTGTTCGGGCAGCAGCTACCAAGTTGAAGCATGAGCCAATGACAGTGACCCTGCTACCCCCTGTAGCAGGGCTATCATATATTGAAAAGCACACCAAGGAAGGGGTACCTCACTTATAATCACCACCTGGGGCTGATGCATGTACTCCCCAGCCACCTCTTTACAGTTGCTACCACTAAAAGAACCCTCCCTCCCAGCAGCAGGGTTGCTGCCCCCGTCCAAATATTGTGCTGGGAAACTGGGAATCAACTCACTTCTCCGACCACAGCCAGCACCCATACACACTAGTGGAGGGCCTGAGGACAGGCCCTTCTGGCCAGGATCCACTACCCCTAGTACCCAAGTATACCAAGTAGAAGCCTGGGGATTGCCCTGCCATATCCACCACCATTATTAATACTTGAGTAATCTTCAAAGGGACTTGAGTATGGACCCACCCAACCTGATATTACCACCATAGCTTTCACCCACCCACGTGCCACTCATGGGCCTGGGAACTAGTTTACCCAGCCCATTGCAGCCACCGCCAACACGAGTGTGGACTGCTTAAAACTTGTCCTGCCATTGCTATTGCCATTGTCATGCCATACTCACTGCCCAGGGGCTCATGGACACATTCACCACCCCACCTGCCATTATCACTGCAAACAACCAAACAAAACACCTGAAAACTTCCAAAATGGTTTATCTGGACTCACTGACACTGTTGCCAGCATACGCCACCCTGGGGCTCAAGGATAAGAAAGCTTGGCCTGACACTGCCACCAATGGAGCCTGAGGACTGGCCAACTTGGTGTCCCCATCTACAGCAAAACTTCATCAGAGCCTTCACTAACAACTACACCATAAGGCAGTGAGGAAATCACAGACAGTACTGATACTGTTTACAGCCCAAACATCATATAGAGACTATGCAGAACCAAAGCCCAGGAGCCCTACACAACCAACACCACAGATATATCAAGGAAAAGTCCTCACCCAGTAAAGCAAATTCAAATGGTTGGATGAAGTGACTATTACCCCAGGTTTACAGATATCAACATAAAGACACAAGAAAAAAAAAAAAGAAATATGACACCTCCAAAGAAATCCAATAATTACCCACCAAAAGATTCCAATGAAAAAAATATTTTTATGAAATCCCAGAGAAGGAATTCAAAATAATGATATTAAAGAAGCTCAGTGAGATATGAGAGAACTTGGAAAAAATAAAATGAAAAACAAAATAATTCATCATGTGAATAAAAAATGTTCAAAAGAGGTAGAGATCGTAACAAAGAACCACACAGAAATGATTTCACCAAAAGATTAATTGAATAAAATATAAAATACATTTGAAAGCCTCAACAATACACCAGATCAAACCAATGAAAGAATTTTAGAACTAGAAAACAGTCATTTGAAATAACTCAACTAGGTACATGTAAGTGAGCCACCAGAAGATTAACAGCAGATTTCTCAGCGGAAACTACAAGGCCAGGACAGAATTGGACAATATATTTAAGGTGCTGAAAGAAAAAAAATAACTTACCAGGTAAGGATATAATACACTGCAAAGTCATTCTTCATAAATGAGAGAAATAGTCTCTCTGAGACAAGTAAAGTTGTGGGAATTCATCACCACTAGACTGGACCTACAAGAAATGCTTAAGGGAGTCTGATTCTTGGAAGTGAATGGATGATATGTACCATCATAAAAACTTATGGAAGTAAAAAAGTCAGTGGTAGAGCAAACACACAAATGAGGAAGAGAGAGACCTCAGATATGACCACTACAGAAAACCACCCAACCACAGTGATAAACAATAACAGATAAAGAAAGTGATGAAAGATATACAGAACAATAAAAATTCAATTAATAAAATGATAGGAATAAACAAGCATATATCAATAATAGCCTTGAATGTATACAGATTAAACTTTTCACATATAATATATAGACTGAATGAATGGATTAAAAAAGATGATTAAACTATATGCTGCCTACATGAACCTCATCTTGCCAGTAAAGACACATATGGATGGACTAAAAGTAGAGACAGAAAAAGATATTCCATGTAAAGAGAAACCAAGAGGGAGCAGGAGTAGCTATACTTATAGAAGATAAGCAGTAAAAAGAGTAAAAAAATAAATAAAAAGTCATTACATAATTGTAAAGGATACATCCTTTGACATCCAATGACATTACATCCAATGACAAATTACATACAATGCCAAAGTCATTATATAATCACAGAGGGATTAATCCATCGAGAGGATATAACAGTTCTAAACATATATGCACCCAATGCCTGAGCACCCAATATAATAGAGCAAACACTATTAAATCTCAAGGGAGATATAGACTCTAATACAATAATAATTGGGGACTTCAACTCTCAAGTTCACTCTCACTGAGAGTGATTAAAACTCTCAACAAATGAGGCACGGAACCTACCTCAATATAATAAATGACAAAAGTGACAAACCCATGGCTAACATACATATGTGTCATTTACCTTATATGTGAATAGGTAAAAACTGCAAGCTTGCTTCTAAGGATTGAGACATGACAAAGATGCCCATTTTCACTACTCCTATTTAATAGTACTCAAGTCCTAGCCAAAGCAAGCAAGCAAGAGAATGAAACAATGTCCAAACTGAAAAAGAGGAATTCAAATCATCTCTCTTTGTGGATGACATGATCTTATATAGAGAAAAATCTAAAGCCTCCATCAAAATCTCTTATATCTGATAAATAAATTCACTATTGTTGCGGAACATAAAACCAGTCTACAAAAATGAGTTATATTTCTTTACACTGCTAATG
Organism: Rhinopithecus roxellana; assembly: GCF_007565055.1. Classification (NCBI taxonomy): domain Eukaryota; kingdom Metazoa; phylum Chordata; class Mammalia; order Primates; family Cercopithecidae; genus Rhinopithecus; species Rhinopithecus roxellana. Next base: position 76,656,544 of record NC_044569.1, on the reverse strand, counting down.
AACTTAAAGAGAAAGGAATCAAGAAAATAATCCCCTTTGGCCAGGCGCGGTGGCTCAAGCCTGTAATTCCAGCACTTTGGGAGGCCGAGATGGGCGGATCATGAGGTCAGGAGATCGAGACCCTCCTGGCTAATACGGTGAAACCCCGTCTCTACTAAAAAATACAAAAAAACTAGCCAGGCGAGGTGGCGGGTGCCTGTAGTCCCAGCTACTTGGGAGGCTGAGGCAGGAGAATGGTGTAAAGCCGGGGGGCGGAGTTTGCAGTGAGCTGAGATCCGGCCATTGCACTCCAGCCTGGGCGACAGAGCGAGACTCCATCTCAAAAAAAAAAAAAAAGAAAAAAAAAAGAAAATAATCCCCTTTATGATGGCTACCAAAATATAAAATACCCAGAAATAAATTTAACCAAAGATATTTAAAGACCACTACAAGGGAAACTATAAATCTCTGATGAAAATAATTTAAGAGGACACAAGAAAATGTAAAGACATTCCATGCTGATGGATGGGAAGAATTAACATATTTAATTATTCAAAATGTCCATATTATCTCAGTCTAACAATTCAATACAATCTCTATCAAAATGCCAATGTCATTTTTTACAAAGAAATAGAAAAAATTCTAAAATTTACATGGAATCAAAAAAAAAGAAGAGAAATTCTGAGCAAAACAAACAACAACAACAAATAAAATACCTGGAGGTATCATATTACCTGACCTCAAAATATATTACAAGGCTATAATAACCAAAACATTATGGGATTGATATAAAAACAGACACAGAGACAAACAGAACAGAATAGAAAACTCATAAATAAATCCACTTATTCATAGCAAACCAGTTTGTAACAAAGGTGCCAAGATCACACGCTGGGGAAAGGATACCCTCGTCAATAAATGTCGAGGGGCAAGTCAAGGTGCATGTTGTAGACAAGTGAATCTTGTCTTTTATGTACTCACAAATCAGTTCCACTAAATCTATATGTTTAGCCTGCATCAATATTACATTTTTTAGAGTTATAATAGCTTTAGAATGTGTTTTGTTATGTAGCAGAGCAAATCTCTTACTTTTTCTTCTTTCTCAAAACTAATTGAGCTATTCTTGAGAATTTATTTTTGTTATAAATTTTAAAATTATGTTTTTGAGTTATACAAAAACCCTTTTGTTATAATACCATATTCAGTAAGTAATTTAGAGAGGACTGACATTTTTACAATATTGAACAGTACTATCCAACATTTGTTTATTTATATTGTCTGTTATGTCCTTAATAAAATTTGATAGTTTTCTTTACAAAAAAAAAAATTGGTTATCTATATGCACAATAATTAAACAGTACCCCTATCTCTCAACATATACAAAAATCAATTCAAGATGGATTAAATGTATAAATTTAAGAACCAAAATTGTAAAATGTCTAGAAGTAAGCCTAAAGAAACACTTCAAAAATTGCGTATCTAGATGCACACTAATTAAACAGTCTAGAACATAGGAGCTAAAACAGCCTGGGCGGCAGAGCAAGACTCCGTCTCAAAAAAAAAAAAAAAAAAAAAAAAAAAAAAAAAAAAAAAAAAAAAAACACTTCAGGACATTTGTCGAGGCAAAGATTATATGGCTTAGACCTCAGAGTCACAGGCAACAAAACCAAAAATAGACAAATGAGAGTATGTTTCTTTTTTTTTTTTTTTTTTTTTTTTTTTGAGGCGGAGTCTCGCTCTGTCGCCCGGACTGGAGTGCAGTGGCCGGATCTCAGCTCACTGCAAGCTCCGCCTCCCGGGTTTGCACCATTCTCCCGCCTCAGCCTCCCGAGTAGCTGGGACTACAGGCGCCCGCCACCTCGCCCGGCTAGTTTTTGTATTTTTAGTAGAGACGGGGTTTCACTGTGTTAGCCAGGATGGTCTCGATCTCCTGACCTCGTGATCCGCCCGTCTCAGCCTCCCAAAGTGCTGGGATTACAGGCTTGAGCCACCGCGCCCGGCCGGGAGTATGTTAAACTAAAACAGCTTCTGCGCAGTAAAAGAATCAACCAATAGAGTCAAGAAAACCTGCTGAATGGGAGTAAGCACTTGCAATCTATTTATTCAAAGAACTAATATCCACAGTAAAAAAGAAACCCAAAAAATTCAACAGAAAAAAATAAAATATATCCTATTAAAAAGTGGGCAAAAGATATATTTATGTGTATACACATATACATATCGAAAAGAAAACATACTTGGCTATTTGGTGTATGAAGTATGCTCAACATCACTAATCATCAGGGAAATGCCAATCAAAATCACAAAGAGAGATTATCTTATACCTATTAGAAAAGCTATTATTAAAAAGACAAAAAATACATTGCTGGCATGGATGCAGAGAAAAGGGACCTCTCATACAATCTGGGTGGGAATGTAAATTAATGTAGCTTCTATAGGAATGAGTATGGTGATTTCTCAAAAAACTAAAAGCAGCACTACCATATGATGTAGCAATTCTACTACTGCATGTTTACCCACAGGAGAAAAATCAATATATCAAAGGAATACCTGTATTTGCAAGTGTATTGTGGCACTATTCACAATAGTAAAGAAATGGAATCAAACTGAGTATCCATCATCAAATGAATGGATAAAGAAAATGTGATCTATGTACACAGTGGAATACTATTTAGTAATATAAAAGAATAAAATCATATCATTTGTAGCAACATGGATAGAACTGGAAGTCATTATGTTAAGTGATACAAGTGGAGCACAGAATAACAAGTATTACATGTTCTCATTCATATGTGGGAGCTAAAACTGTTGATCCCATGAAGGTAGAGAGTAGAATGATAGATATCAGAAGCTGAGAATGGTGTGTGTGAGGGATGGGGAAATAATGAAAGAGCTTGGTTAATGGGTACAAACACAAAGTTAGATAAAAGAAATATGTTTAATAATAGGGTTAGGTGACTATAGTTAACAACAAGGTATTGCATATTTCAAAATAGCTAGAAGACAGGAGGACATTTATCATTTCTTACACATAGAAATGATAAATAATGAGGTGATGAATACTCTAAATATCCTGACTTGCTCATTACACATTCTATGCATCCAATAAGATATCACATGTACCCCATAAATATGATATAAATATTATGTATCAATAAAAAATAATGAGAGTGAAAAAATGGTTAAAATGGTAAATTCCATGTCATATATATTTTAACACCATAAAAAACTTCTACATTTAAAAACAATTTAAGTATGTACACTTAATTTATATTTATGAGTTAGAAAATTTTATCAGATGTTGACAAGGTAAATTGAGCACTGTTTCAGTCTCTGAAATATAATATTTTGAAATGTAGTAGTATTAACTATTTGTTACTTGTTTTCTATTTTCTAGTGAAATATTGTGTCTTTGCTATAAAAATAGTCTTGTCATCTATATTTTTACTAGGATTATAATAAAGAAAGCATATATACAAGCTATGTGATACTAAATGATGGTTATGATTAGCAAATGTATTAATACCATGAACAGTTCATCACATTTATTCAGAAATATTTTGAAGATATAATAATATCAATATGTGATCATTTAATCATTAATTAAAAAATTCAAAATTATTCTTAGTTCAAGGAGTAATAAAAATAAAATTTAAAATGAATTTTCAAATTAATATATAAGTAATGTACATCTGTGCTTAATTAAAATAAACTAATACCTATTGTGCATATTCAATATATAAGAAATAGAAAAATGTGACATCATCACATCAATAAAAAGTCCAAGGCATGATAAAATGTAGACTGAACATTATTATTTGTGAATAAGCTTTTTCTATATCCTGTGTGTTGACAGAAATGATGACTCGTGTAGCATATAAGTTTTCTCAGTTTGCATAGTACATATATAAATTTTCCAAATACATAAAAAACATACTGAAGACTGGGGGAAAATAATTTAGTTGTACTACAAGTGTATGCCGTAACCTCATTGAAGGAGGTGAGCAGTAAAAAGGAACTGATAGGAGTAACCTTGTAAAATATTGTTTTGACTGAAAACTATAAGGCTAAAGAGAAAAGGAACTTTATACAAACACTGTACTCTAGTTGGTCTTTTCTCATGGGGTTTCAGGTTAACAATTCTGAAACTGCTTTATATATACATTGGGGTTGAACAAATGAAAGGTAAAGGGCAACGGTGTGTTTTCTCACTGTCTAGGAGGGAAGTTCGAGGTAAACAAAGGATGAAGCCTAGAATGAATCATGTGGTGCTAAGTTAGCATGGGAAATATCAGTATAAATTCATGATTTGCTTAGTATAAGTACATATGGATTTACAGATAGTATAAGTATAGATGTGTATACACAAATGTGTGGATGTAGAGGTTAGTATTCATATATATATTTCATAGCTCTGTCTCCTGAGGAGTCCTAAAAACAGTGGCACCCAGCCAACAGAGAGCAAAGACCTGGGTTTTTAAATTTTATTCTCAAATATAAAGATCTAAGGTCTTTGTAAAAATGACTGATTCTAAAAATGGAGCTAGAAAAAAAACAAGGTAAGTCTGTAGCATCTTGTAGTATCTGAAAGGAAGGAAAAATTCCCAAACAAAAAGATGAGAGATGACAAAGGATCAAAGAAGCCAAAATAAAACAGCTCCCAATGGATAAACTTGGAATTATTTGAGCAAAACATTAATAATCTTGTGTTGGATTATAATAAAAAAAGATATGCTATCTCATATGTATATAAATAAAAGACTGAATAAAAAAATGAGGAAAGAGAAATAGAACAGTTTGTGAATTTGGGCAGTGTATCCATATAAGGCTTTATGTGATGTGGTATTACTTCTCACATTTTCAAATATATTTCACAAACCATATTGTGTGAGTGAGTATGTCACCATTCATAATTCTTCCCAATGATTCTGTAAAAAAAAAAAAAGTGTTCCCAGTTTCTACGTGTCTTAGCACTGGTGTTTTGCTAGTTTCAATATTCCAAGGAGAAGTTCTTTCTTCAGGGGAATAAGCAAAAACAGATAAATAACAACATAATCAACAATAAAATAATTGCCCCATTTAACTGGAAGCTAGGACTTCCATATGGATGTCTCCATACTGTTTAATGAGTGGTCTTGACTAAAGTTGCTTAAATAGTGATAAAAATATAAACTATAAAACTGAACTTCTTCAAGCTTCTCTTATCAAATAGTCAACCCTAGTTTTAGTAACATATTTTTGTCTTTCTACCCAACTCTTTTGCTTTTTCTTTGTTATAGGTTATAATAATGCTTAGAGAATTAATAAAGTTAGGTCATATAAAAACCAAAAACAGATCAAAACATGAAAACTAATATTTTCAAAGGAAAACAAATAAGAGAGAGTAACGGTAACAGCAGTGTATTAATATATAGTAATTTTGTGATTGTATTAATCCATTCTCACACTGCTATGAAGAAGTACCTGAGATTGGATAATTTATAATACAGGATTTTAATTGGCTCATGGTTCCCCAGGCTGTACAGAAAGCACAGTGGCTTCTGCTTCTGATGTTGCATCACTTCACGTGGCCAGATCAGGAGGAAGAGAGCAAGGTGGGAAGTTGAAATGCACTTTTAAACAAACAGATTTCATGAGCACTCATTGTCTATTGCAAGGAGATTATCAAGGGGGAAATCCACTCCAATAATTCGGTAACCTCCCACTAAGCCCCACCTCCAACATTGGGGATTACAATTTGACATGAGATTTGGGTAGGGACACAGGTCCAAACTATATCATTCCACTCCTAATCCTTCCCAAATCTCATATCCTTCTCGCATTTCAAAATACAATCATGCCTTCCAAACAGTCCCCCAAAGTCTTAATTCATTCCAGCATTAACTCAAAAATCCACAGTCCTAAGTCTCATCTGAGACAAGGCAAATACCTTCTACCTATGAGCCTGTAAAATGAAAAGGAAATTAGTTACTTCCAAGATACAATGAGGATAGAGGCATTGGGTAAATACTCTCACTCCAAAAGGTAAAAACTGGCTAAAAGAAAGCAGCAACAGGCCCCAGGCAAGTTCAAAACCCAGCAGGGCAGTCATTACATCTTAAAGTTTCAAAATGATCTCCTTTTACTCCACGGGTGACATCCAGAGGATGACTGTGGGAGGGACATGCTCCCAAGGCCTTGGGAAGCTCCACCCCTGTAGCTTTGCAAGGTCCAGCCCCTGAGCTGCTCTCATGGACTTGTGTTGAATGTCTGCAACTTATAAAGGCATAGAGTGCAAGCTGCAGGTAGATCTGCCATTCTGGAGTCTGGAGTATGGTGGGGCCCTCTTTTCTCAGTTCCAGCAGGCAGTGCCCCAATGGGAACTCCAACCCCACATTTCCCCTCTGTACTGCCCTAGTAGAGGTTCTTCATGAGGCCTCTGCCCCGCATCAGGCTTCTGCCTAAACATCCAGACTATTCCATACATCCTCTGAATTCTAGATGAAGGTCCCAAGCCTCAGCTCTTGCCCTCTGTGCACACCCCCATGCTTAACACCACATGGAGCCACCAAGACTCACAGCTTGGACCCTCTGAAGCAGCAGCTTGAGCTGTACCTGGGCCCCTTTGAGTCATGGCAGGAGTTGGAGTGACTGGTATATGGGGAACAGTTTCTGAGGTTGAAGGGGACAGCAGAGCCCTGGGCCTGGCTCATGAAAACATTCTTCTCCCCTAGGGCTCTGGCCTGTGATGGGAGCCTCTGCTGCAAAGTCTCTGAAAGGCCTTTGGGGTCTTCTCCCCATTATCTTGGCTGTTAGCACTTGAATCCTCCTTACTTACGCAGATTTCTGAAGCGGACTTGAATTCCTCCCCTGAGCATGGGCTTTTCTTTTCTATAACATGGCCAGGCTGCAAACCTTCTAAACTTTTTTTTTTTTTTTTTAGAGTCTCACTCTGTTACATAGGCTGGAGTGCAATGGCACCATGTTGGCTCACTGTAAACTCCCCCTCCTGGGTTCAAGTGATTCTCCTGACTCAGCTTTCCAAGGAGCTGGGATTACAGGTGCACACCACCACACCTGGCTAATTTTTTTGTATTTTAGGAGAAACAGGGTTTCACCAACTTGCCCAGGCTGGTCTTGAACTCCTGAGCTCAGGCATCCACCCACCTTGGCCTCCCAAAGTGCTGGTATTACAGGCGTGAGCCACCACACCATGCCCTTTCAAAACTTTTATGCTCTGCTTCCCTTTGAAATATAATTTCTAGTTTTACATCATGTTTTGTTTTTGTTTTTGTTTTTGTTTTTTTTGCTCATGCATGTGAGCATAGGCTGTTAGAAACAGCCAGGTCACATTTTAAGCTCTGTGTTGCTTAGAAAATTTCTTTCACCAAATATCCTAAATTACCACTCTCAGGTTAAAATATTTGACAATTCTCAAGAGCAGGGGCACAATGCAGGCAGGCTCTTCACTAAGGCATAGAAAAAGTGGCCTTTACTCCAGTTCCCAATAAGTTCCTCATTTCCATCAGAAACCCCCTCAGCCTGGACTTCATTGTCCTTATCCCTATCAGCATTTTGGTCACAACCATTCAACAAATCTCTAGGAAGTTCCACATTTTCCCTCATCTTCCTGTCTTCTTCTAAACACTCCACACTCTTCCAATCTCTGCCCGTTAGCCAGTTCTAAAGTGGCTTCCACATTTTCAGAAACTTTTTTAGCAACACCCCACTCCTGGTATCAACTTTCCATGTAAGTCTGTTCTCACACTGCTATAAAGAAATACCTGAGACTGGGCAATTTATAAAGAAAATAGTTTAACTGGATACAGTTCTACATGCTGTATAGAAAGCATAATGGCTAATTTTATATATATATATATATATATATATATATATATATATATATATATATATCTGCCTCCTTTATCTCTATCTTCTATATATCTGTTTCTCTACTATGATCAAAATGTCTGTATTCACTAAAAAATCATACATTGGAATCCTAACCACCAAGGTGATGGTATTGGGACATGGGGAACATGACAGGTGATTAAATCATGAGAGCAGAGCCTTGATAGTGGGATTAGTGTCCTTATAAAAGAGGCTACAGTGAGTTTCCTTGCCACTTCCATCATCAAGAAGATACTATTTATGAGGTGAAGTGAGGCCCTCACCAGACATGAGACACTGAATATGCCAGTGCCTCAATTTTGAAGTTCCAAGACTCCAAAATAAACATGTGTTGTTTATAAGCCAATTAGTTTATGGTACTTCTGTCAAAGCTACCGAAACAGACGGATTCTCTCTCTCTCTCTTTCTCTCTCCCTCTCTCTACGTATATCATTCATCAGATACCATTATATATGAAACACTTAATTTACTTACAACTCCAGAGAAATATTTTTACTCTGAAAAATATGTACTTTGAAATCATGTCCTTCTTGAACACTTTAGTTGCAGACAACTTTTAAATAAAATAAACATTACCCAGCATAGGCTTCTGATTACAAACATATTTACAGATAAATTAATAAAATACAGCTACCAACACTGGAAAATTTCAGGCTTTTTTTGTTATAAAATGGCAAAATTACACCAATCTTTTTAAAGCATGGGCTATGACTACTTACTCCAGGTATCTAAATTATGTACATTTAAATAAAATAATAAAGTATCCATTTGCAACTTACCAGTAGAGCCTGGAAGGTGAAGAATTGTATTGATGTTTGTCTTTATATATAATATATTATCAAGATGCTAATATTATTTCATAACAAATATTAAAGGTAAATTATTTTTCTCTACTACAAAAAGCCATGATGAAATACTCATCTTTGATATAACTTTTATGTAGTTAGATAGCAAAAGTACTAAAAGAATCACTGCTATTGATTTTAAAATTATTTTCTTTTTTTAATGTAAAACTTTATACTTTAGATCTTGCTTATTTTTTGCAGAAAGAATAAGGATTTATCTATTTATAATTAATTATTTTTTGAGACAGAGTCTCGTTCTGATGCCCAGGCTGAAGGGCAGCAGTGCTATTTCGGCTCACTGCAACCTCTGCCTTTGGGGTTCAAGCGATTCTCGTGCCTCAGCCTCCCAAGTAGCTGGGATTACTGGCACGTGCCACTATACCTGGCTAATGTTTTGTATTTTGAGTATAGATGAGGTTTCACCATGTTGGTCAGGCTGGTCTAGAACTCTTGACCTCAAATAATTTGCCCACGTTGGCCTCCCAAAGTGGAGGGATTACAGGCATGAGCCACCGCGCCTGGCTGAATTTATTTTTTAAATGTTGTGATAAGCAGAAAAAAAATTCACTCATTAATTAGGTTGGTAGATTTTTGGGCAGGAGGCTAGAGGTTCTTTCCAAGAGTTCAGATTGTTTCTGTAACTTCAATATACATATATTTGAAAACATATATTATTTATATGTAAAATAGGACAGCTTTTCTCCTGTCTTTTGCCAATCAGTGGTTTTTCCACTCAAGCAAACTTGTATTTATTCTGTGAGAAAATATCTATTCATGTGAAAAAAAATCTAGTTATCCCAATTTTTATTTAATTTGTATTGGTATCTTGAAGTTACTCCAGAATCTATTTTTCTTCCTAACTGTAAATGTCATTTCTTTTCATGCTGCTTGAGTTGCAATTAATGTTAGAAGCATGATGTACATAGAGTAAGAAGATGAAAAAATATTTCTTTTGTCTATGAATTTAAGTTTAGAAGAAAAGGACATATCAGCTAAGCAAAAGAGTAAACCTTGATAGGGAAAGAAATGGAGAGAAGTGGAAGGATAAGTATTTCTACATACTACATTAAAAGAGAAACTAAAGAATAACTGAAGCCTGAAATGCTAATCTAGTTTCAATTTTCTTGAAGCATTTCTTATTTCTAATTCACTGCGAAAGAACAAGCAACTCAATATTAAACATTATGCTGAAAGTCATAATATACAATATTCTATTGAAATTGTGTTAGAGGCTACATACTGGAGAGCCTTGCGTATTTCTTCACTAATAGTGAATGACATTAAGGGGGTAATATAGCAAATCAAACTTCATTATTATCCATTTTTACTTAAGATCAAATACAGGACTCTTTCCTACTGGGAGGTTATTGTTATAAGACAAAACAACTGAAATTATGTCAGTTTCATAATTGTGCTTTTATTCACTTCATGTTTTATTTATGTATTATTTAGAACCATAGGTTCTATTAACTTTGGACCATAGGTTAGCTCTAAGTTTTTCTGCTCTGCAGTAGCAAAAATTATAGTGAGACAGAAAGACGGAGGAAGAAAGAAAAGAGGTAGGAATAGTGGGGGATGAAGGGCCAAGAAAGAAAGAGAGAAAGGAGAGAGAGCAAATCTAAAAAGTAAACTGGAAATATTACTAACTCGTATGTATAAATAATATCATTTAAGATCATTCTGAATATGCATTATATTCAACAAATATTTATTGAAAATCTTAACATAAAACAATAGCTCCACCTCCAACCTTGGGGATTACATTTCAATATGAGATTTGGGCTGGGGACACACATCCAAACTACATCACTCCACCCTGACCCCTCCCAAATCTCATGTCCTTACATTTCAAAATGCAATCATGCTCTTCCAATAATTCCCAAAGTCTTAACTGGTTCTAGCATTAACTCAAACATCCAAAGTCTTATCTGAGAAAATGCTAGCCCTTCCACCTATGCATCTTATAAAATCAAAAACAAGTAAGTTATTTCCAAGTAAAATGGGAGTATAGTTATTGGTTAAATACTCTCATTCCAAAAGGGAAAAATCAGCTTAAATAAAGGTGGGGGCATGCTATAGATCTCATACAAATTCATAATGCAGCATGGCAGTTATTCAACCTTAAAACTGCAAAATAATTTTTTTTGATGCTATGTCCCACATCCAAGGCACACTAGTACAAGGGGTGGGCTCCCAAGGCCATAAGCAACTCAACCCCTGCAGCTGCTCTCTTGAATTGGCATTGAGTACCTGTGGCTTTTCCATGCTGATGGTACAAGCTGCCCATGGATCTATCATTCTAGGGTCTGGAATATGATGGTCCTCTTCCTACAGCTCCACTAGGCAGTGCCCCAGTGGGGACTCTGTATGGTGGCTCCAACCCCACATTTCCCCTCTATATTGCCCTAGTAGAGGTTCTCTGTGAGGGCTCTGCCATGGAGGCAGACATCTGCCTGGACATCCAGGCTTTTCCATACATTCTCTGAAATCTAGGCAGAGGCTACCAAACTTCATGCACTCTTACCCTCTGCGTGTCCGCATGCTTAACCCCACATAGAAACTGCCAGGGATTATATCTCTAACGTGGTAGCCTGAGCTGTACTTGGACCCTTTTAAGCCATGGCTAGAGCTGGAGCAACGTAGATGTACAGAGCAATGTCCTGATGCTACACAAGACAGCAGGGACCTGGGCCTGCCCCAGGAAACCTCTCAATGATCCTAGGTCTCACGGCCTGTGATAGAAGTACTACTCTCAGATCTCTGAAATGACTTTGAGGCCTTTTCCCATTTTCTTGCTTATTAACATTTGGCTCCTTTTTAGTTATAAAAATTTCTCTAACAAGTGGTTGTTTCTCACCCTGCTTGAATTCCTCTCACAAAAAGGCTTTTCCTTTCTCTGTGACATGGGCATGGTGCAAAGTTTCCAAACTTCTTCTGAGCTCTTCAAACTTCCAATCTCTGCCTGTCATCCAATTCCAAAGCTGTTTTCACATAGCAATGCCCCCACTTCTAGTACCAATTTTCTTTTTTAGTCCATTCTCATATTACTATAAAGAAATAACTGAGTCTGGGTAACTTATAAGAAAAGAGGCTTAATTGGCTCACTCATCTGCAAGCATAGTGACAGGAAGCATAGTGACATCTACTTCTAGGGAAGCCTTAGGAAACTTCCAATCATGGCAAAAGGCAAATGAAGAGCAGACACATCACATGGTGAAAGCAAGGGCAAGAGAGCAAGGAAAGACGTGCTGCATACTTTTGAACAACCATATCTCATGAGAACCCACTCACTATTGTGAGGACAGTACCAAGAGGGACGGTGCTAAATCATTCATGAGGAACCTGCTCCTATGATCCAATCACCTTCTACCAAACCCCACCTCCAATGTTGGGGATTACATTTCAATACACGATTTGTGTGGGGACACACATCCAAACCTTATCAGATAGTATGGACATTTCAGCAATATTGACTCTTCCAATTATGAACATCAAACATCTTTCCTTTTTGTGTGTGTGGCCTCTTCAATTTCTTGCATTATTGTTTTACAGATACCATCGAAGAGATATTTTACTTCATTGGTGAAAATTATTCGTAGGCATTTAATTTTATTTGTAGCTGTTATAAATAGGATTATTTCTTTATTTCTGGTTTGTTGTTCACATGTATAAATGCTACAGAGTTTTGTATGTTGCTTTTGTATCCTGCAATGTTACTGAATGTATTAGTTCTAATAATTTTGTTGCATCTTTAGATATTCCAAATATAAGATCTGAAACTACCAGGAACTGACTCCATTTCCACTCCCTCTGCTGTACTTTAGAGTCTCTCAATATAGTAAGTAACACGATCATAGTGGGAATCTCATGTTTCATCAGTCTTTCAGGTATAACTGAACCCTTATGCCTGACTTCCAATGTCTTAAAAATATTGTTCTATATATTTTGTGTGTATATATTTTTTTAACTTTTAAATTTAGAGGAGTTTTGATTTACAGAAAAATTGCATATATTGTACAATTACCATACTTATCCCACATCCACTTTCCCCTATTACCTTCTTATAGGATGATACAGATGCTACAATTTATGAACCAGTATTTAAAAATTATTATTAACCCAAGTACACATTTTATTAAAATTTATTTAGTTTGTACTTATAACATCCTTATTCTGTCCTGGTATTCCACCCAGGATACCACATTACATTTAGTCATCGTGTTTCCTTAAACTCCTCTTAGCAGTGGCATTTTTTCAGACTGTCCTTAGTTTTAATGACCTTGACAGTGTTGGAGAGCACTGGACATGTATTTTATGGAATGCCCTTTTTAGAAATTTATCTGATGCTTTTCTCTTGATTAGACTTGTGTTAACGGTTTGTGAGGAAGAACACAGATGAAGTACAGTTCCCATCACATAATATCCAGGTTACATACTTTCAACGTGACTTATCAGGGTTAATGTCAACCTCAACTGCCTGGTTGAGGTCGAATTTCTCAGATTTCTTCATTGTATAATTACACTTTTCCTCCTTCTTTCCATAGTTTACTCTTTGGAAAGAAGTCACTGTGTTCAGCCCATGCTTAAAGAGGAGGAATTTATGTTCCACCTCTTGAGGGCACAGAATCTACATAAAATATTTGTAATTTTCTGGACAGGAAATGTCTCTGTTCACCTATTCATTCATTTATGTAATAACTTATTTATGTCATTTGAACTGGTGGATGATTATTTTATAATTTGAGTTGTTATTCAGTATTACAGTATTTACTTTGTTGTTCAAAGTGCTTCAGTTTTATCATTGAGGGCTTTATCAGATGTCCCTTTTGCCCCTTTTATATAGCCTCATTATTGTGGAGTTTTGTGGGGTTTTGTGGTTGTTAACACTTCCTTATAATTCTGTTACTATTAAGATGCTCCAGGCTCAGCTTATATGTTGTCTGTCTCAGTTGTAGAATGGCACTTCTCCAATCAGTGGTTTCTTTTATTGGAGAATGTTATTAGAAACCAATGGCTGGGCAGTAAGTGTGCTACTTGCTATTTTGGTGCAGTTGCTTTTAGGCCTTCAGCTGAAAGAGGGAGGAAATATATGTGAGTATACTTAGCAGTGTATAGACATGTATCCACAAATATTTCCATACATAATTATTTGTATCTATGTTAAGCTAAACATGAATTTATACTGATGCTGCCAACTTTGCTGCATTATCACGTAGACAATTATAGCCTCCTCTTTTTGCTTGTCTGTAAATTCCCTTTCCAACAGTGAAAAACCTGGCTCTCACCATCATTCTTCCATGTGCTCCATTGTTCTATTTTTAGCATATATTATATATACATATATATATTTCAACAATTTATATATATATATATACAATTGTTAACCCTTAACCCTCTATGAAACAACTTTAGCAAGTAGAGCACAGTGATTTCATGTTCCTCTTTTGTCTTGCAGACTCATTTCCAAAATCACTTCAATCAGCACATTTTCCCTCATCTCCTTCACTGAGGTTGTATCACCTATTTATATTCCAGTTGGATTTTCTTGTCACGTATTGCATTCCATTGTGAAATTCTTCTGGTTGTCTATTTTACAAATATGTATACATGAAAGTTCACTCTTTGTGCTGTAGAGTTCAATTAGTTTTGACAAGTGCAAAACCATATCCACAATTACAATACAATACAAATAAGTTAACATCCTAAAATCCCCTTATGTTTGCCTACTCAGCCAGCACATTTCACACCCAAACCTCTGGCAATCACTAATCTTTTAATTGCCTTTACAGTTTTGATTTTTTCAGAATGTCATATAACTGTAATCATATACCATGTAACTAACATTTTTACATCAGCTTCCCTCACTTAGCAATATACATACAAAATTTATTTGTGACACTTTGCATTTCAATAACCTGTTTCTTTTTATCACTAAGTACTATTTCATTGTATGGCAGTACCATTGTTTATTTATACCTATGGAAGTGCAGTTTGGTTGCTTTTACTTTTTGGCAATGGGAATAAATTATGAACATTCAGTTATAATATGAGTAATTTGAATATCAATAATATTTATAATGCTTGTAAATATTCAAATTAGATACACATGTAAATTAAGAATAAAGCTGCTATTCACATTTATATGCAAGTTTTTATGTGGAGAAATTTTTCATACCAATTAACTGCCTAGGAGTGTAATTGCTGGATCATATGGTAAGCCTATTTTCAGTTATATAAAAAGCTTCCTGCTATGATCTGAATGTTTGTGTTCTTCCAAAATGTATATGTTAAGACCTAGCCCCCAAGGCAATAACGTTAAGAGGTGGGTCTTTGGGAGGTGATTACATCAGGAAAAACTCTTCCCTCATGAATGGGATTAGTGCCCTTATAAAAGGACTTGAGGAAACTTGTTTGCTCCTTCCCCCAAGTGAAGACACAGCAACAAGGCACCATGTATTAAGAACAGGCCCTTACCAACACCAAATCTGCTGTCACCTCGATCTGGAACTTCCCAGTGTCCAGAACAGTAAGCAATATATTTATGATGTTTATAAATTACCCAGTCTAGGGTATTTTGTTATAGCAGTCCAAATGAACTAAGACAGACTGGTAGCAGGAAGTACGATGCTGCCATAAAAAATGCCTAGAAATGTGAAAATGGCTTTAGAATTAGGTAATAGGCAGAGACTGGAAAAGTTTGGAGGTGCATGTGAGGAAAAACCTAGATTCCTTGAACTCAGCGTTAAAGGCAGTTCTGGCAAGTGCTCAGAAGAGGGGAGCTGTAGAGACAGCCTCAGACTTCTCAGAGATTATCTAATGGGGTTGTGAATGGAATGTTGACAGACATATAAACAATAAAGGCCATTCTGATGAGATCTTAAATGGGAGTAAAAAGATGAATTATTAGAAACAGACAAAAATGTCATTCTTCTTATATGGTGGCAAATAATTTGGCTTAATTGTGTTCCTGTTTTGTGAAAGGAGAAAATTAAGAGTGATGAAATTGGATATTTGGTGGAAGAAATGGCTAAGCAAGGTGTTGAGGATGCCACATGGCTTCTCTTGACTGCTTATAGGGAAATGCAAGATAAGATCAATGAATTAAAGATGGAACTTGTAATCAAGATGGAATCAAAACTTAAATATTTGGTAAATTCTTAGCCTTAACATGTTGTAAAGAATGAAAAAGCAGAGTTAGGACAAAACATCAGTGGTGTTGCCAAGTGAACAATTTGATAAGGAGATTAGTATGGGTGGAACACAATAAAGTTACTCCAAAGGCATTTTGAAGATTTTCACGCTGCCAAGCCAATCATGGCCCCAGAACACCAGGGCTTTGGGGGAGAAATGATTTCAAGGTTCCTCTCCCTACATTCTGTTACAGTGCATTTTAGCTCTCCCAGCTTTGGCTCAAGTGGGTCCAGGTTTGGTTCAGGCTGCCTCTCAGGAGAGCACAAGTTGTAAACTTTGGCAGCATCCATATGGTGACAACTCTACAGGTGCGCAGAGTACAAGAGCTGTGAGGACATGGCTGCTGATATGGTTTAGCTGTGTCCCCACCCAAGTCTCATCTTGAATTGTAGCTCCCATAATCTCCACATGTCATGGGAGGGACCTGGTGGGAGGTAACAGAATAGTGAGGGTGGGTTTTCTGGTGCAGTTCTGATGATAGTGAATGAGTCTTACACGATCTGATAATTTTATAAAGGGCAGTTCCCCTGCACATGCTCTCTTGCTTGCCACCATGTAAGATGTGCCTTTGCTCCTCCTTCACTTTCCACCATGATTATGAGGCCTCCCCAGACATGTGGAACTGTGAGTTTGTTAAACCTCTTTCTCTTTATAAATTACCCAGTCTCCAGTATTTCTTCATAGCAGTATGAAAATGGACTAATACAGCTGCTTCCACCTAGGTTTTAAAGGATGCCCTGGAGAGTTTTTGGGCCCAGGTAGAGAATTGCTGCAAGGGTGGGGCCACTGCAGAGAATCTTCACTTGGGCAATACCCATTAGATACATGGAGCTGGAGGACACTCCTGAGACAACAGGTTGGTAGAGGCACTGACATATGGCTCAATTCTTGGAAAGTGGCAGTCACTCGAGTTGTGAGGGCTATTGCATGAGCTATTCCTAGCAAAGCCATGGGGGTAGGGGCACTCAGACCATTAGGAGCTTGACCCCTCTGCAAGTATGTCTAAAGGTGGTGCTTGAAGTCAAATAAGATTATTCTGGAAACTTTAGATTTAATGTTGTTTGCCTTGTTGGATTTGGGACTAACTTGTGCCAATTTCTTGTACCCCTTTCTTCTTTCCTATTTTTTCTTTTCCATGACGGGAATGCTTGTCACACAATTGTATTTTGGAAGCACATAATTGGTTCAATTTCATGGGTTCACAGCTGGAGGAAAATTTGTCTTGGGCTGAATCATACCTTGCGTCTCACTCACATGTGATTTAGATAATATTTAAATGAGATGTTGGACTTTAGACTTTTGGGTTGATTATAGAATGACTTCAGAATTTTGAAACTATTGGGATGAAATGAGTGTGTTTTCCATATGAGAAGAACATAAAGTTTGGGGGACCAGGAATAAAATGTTACAGCTGGAATGCATTTGTTCCTTTAAAATGTTGAAAACCTAATGCCCATGTTGATGGTATTAAGAGGTAGAGCTTTTGGGAGGTGATTTGGTCATGAGGGCTCTGCTGTCATAGACAGAATTAGTACCCTTACTAAAAAGCTTGAGAGTGTCTGGCTTTTCTGCCATGGGAGGATGCAGCAACAAAGACACCATCTATGAGGAACAAGCCCCCACCAAACACTAAATTTGCTGGTGTCTTAATCTAAGACTTTCCAGTATCCAGAACTGTGAGCAATACATTTATTTATAAATTCTCAAGTCTCTAGTATTTTCTTTTTCTTTCTTTTTTTTTTTTTTTACCGAGATGGAGTCTGGCTCTGTTGCCCAGGCTAGAGAGCAGTGGCGCGATCTCTGCTCACTGCAAGCTCTGCCTCCCGGATTCACGCCATTCTCCTGCCTCAGCCTCCTGAGTAGTTGGGATTACAGGAGCCCGCCACCATGCCTGGCTAATTTTTCTACTTTTCGTAGAGACGGGGTTTCACCATGTTAGGCAGGATGGTCTCAATCTCCTGACCTTGTGATCCGGCCTGTCTTGGCCTCCCAAAGTGCTGGGATTACAGGCGTGAGCCACCATGCCCGGCCTCCAGTATTTCTTATAGCAGTCCAAGACATTAGTTTCCAAAGTGACTGTAACATTTTGCATTCCTTCCAGAAATAAATGAGAATTCCTCATGCTCCACATCCTCATAAGCACTTGGTATCATCAGGTTTTTATTTTATTTTGGCCATTCTAACAAGTACAAAATGGTACTGAAGTACTATTTTAATCTGCAATTCCTTAATGACGAATGAGATTTATTTTTATATTAGACTGGGTCGTATGTTTTCTTATTGTTAGTTTTAATAGTTCTTTTTATATTTATGGATATAAATATCAAATATGTGTTTAGAAAATATTTTTCTCCCATTCTGTATCTGATCTTTTTATTCTCTTGACAGTGTGATTCACAAAGCAGAAATCTTTTAATTTTAATAAAGCCTGACTAATAAATTTTTTCTCTTGTGGATTAAACTTTTGGTGTTTTATCTAAAAACTCATTGCCAAACCCATAGTCGTTTAGACTTTCTCCTATGCTTTCTTCTAAAATGTTTACAGTTTTGTGCTTTATAGTAGGCTCCGTGATCCATTTTGCATTTATTTCTCTAAAAGATGTAAGGTCAATACATGGATGCATTTTTTTAACATATAAATGTCCAAATGTTTCAGCACCAGATGTTGAAAAGACTATTCTTTCTTTATTTAATTGCCTTTGCTCCTTTATCAAAGGTCACTTGATTATATTTGCATGGATCTCTTTATGGGCTGTCTGTTCTGTTCTATTGATCTATGTGTCTATTTTTCACTGATGCAATGTTGTATTGATACTTGTATCTTTATAGTAAGTGCTAAATTCATATAGAGTCAGTCCTCCAACTTTGTTCATTTATAATATTGTACAGGCTATTCTGGACCCTACGTTTTTCCATATCTACTTTAAAATTATTTCATTGATATCTATAAAATAGTTTTCTGGAAATTCATCTGGGCTTGTGTTGAATCCTTATATCATGTTGAGAATAATTGCTATCTTAACAATAATAAAGCATATAATCCACGAATGCAGAATCTTTGATTAGAGCTTCTATATATTTTTTAGATTTGTACCTGTTTTTAATATTTTTAAACTGTTATTATAGTGTTGCAATTTTAATTTAAATTTCCCATTTTCCATTGATGTTTTATAAGAAAGCAATAGACTTTTGTATCTTAACCTTATATTCTGCAACCTTGCTATACTAATATATTAGTTCTAGTATATAGTTTTTATCAGTTCTTTGGGATTTTCTACATGGACAATTTTATTATCAGCAAACAAAGGCAACTATATTTCTTTCTTCTCAATATGCATCTTATTTTTTTTTTTCTGTTTTATTTTAGCAGCTAACACTTTCACTACACTGTTGACTAGAAGTTTTGGGAGATGACATTCTTGCTTTGTTTCCAATATTAGGAGGAAGATGCCCATTTTTCTACAATTAAAAATGATGTTAGTTTTGGATATCCCTTTTGTTGGTAAAGGTTTTCTATTGAGGAGTAAACTGTTTCCAGGTTGCTGTGCTATCCAACACCATGAATGAATGTTGGATATTGTCAACTGCTCTTTCTGCATCAATTTGCACAATTGTATGATTGTTCTACTTTGGCCTTTTAATGTGATTGGCTACATTAATTAATAATCAATAATTAATTGATTATTGAATACTGAATCAGCCTTAAATACCTGAAATAATTATTTTCCCAGCTCATGTATTTCTCTTTTAGGCAATGTTATATAGGATTTCCTTATTTATTGTTGAGCATATTTTTATCTATATTCATGTTAGATATAAGCCTGTAGATTTTCTTCCCTTTGATGCTTTACATGCTCACTTCTGTTTCTGTGTCCTGGAAGACCTTTTGAAGAATTTGTATCATTTAATTCTTAATTATCTCATAGCATTAACCTGTGAAACCATCTGGCCTGGTGCTTTCTTTCTTTGGAAACTTATTTATTTTGATTCAATTATTTAATAGATACAGACATTCAGATTATACATTTCTCTTTGTATAAACATTGGTAATGTGTATCTTTCAAGGAATTCATCTGTTTTATCTACGTTACCAAATTTGGGGGCACAGATTTGCTCATTATATTTCTTTATTATCCTTTTAATGTCATATCTTTGAAGGTTTTTCTTTTTGTCTTTAGTTTCTTGTAGTTTGAATATTATTTTCCTGGTGTAGTTTTTTTTTCTTTTTTTCTTTTTTTTTTTTTTTGGCATTTATCATGTAGTTTTCTCTGAGCTTCTCTGAGCTGTGGCGTAGTGGTTGTCATTAATTTTGAGAAATTGTCCACTATTGTTACTTCAAATATTGTTTTCACTCTAGTCTTAATTTCTCCTCCTTCTGGTATCCCAAAAACATGTATGTTATTAAACCTTTAAAATTGTTCCAAAGTTCTTGGAGTTTCTGTTCTATCATCATCATCATTATCATTTACTTTGCAGTTTAGTTTTGTTTGTCAAGATTCTATTAACTAATCATTAAGCTTACTGATTCTTTCCTTAGTTGCATACAGTATGGTGATTAACACATCAAAGAAAGGGTTAATTTCTATTACAGTGTGTCTGTTTCCTAGCATTTAAAAATTGTTTTTTAGAGTAATTGTCTATCAGTTTCATGACCCATTTGTTCTTATATGTTTTCTATGATTTTATTGGAACCCTTAACATACTAATCACAGTCATTTTAAATTCCTGGTTTGAGGAGAATTCTGTTCTCAGCATCACATTGGAGTCAGTTCTGGTGATTTTGTTGTTGTTGTTGTTAATACAGATTGCTTTTTTTTTTTTTTTTTTTTTTTTTGCTTTGTAAAATTCTGTTGAAAGCTGAATACAGTGTTACAGTGTTTTGGGTAACAGAAGCTGAGGTAACTAAATCTTTCATGTTAGGATTCATGTTACTCTGGCTGTTGGGCTACATTTAATATTTGCTGTAACTGAGGCGGGAGAATAGGGTCTGGAGGCAGGGAACCTAAGGCCGTTTCACGCAGACTTCCTAGAACTAAAATGAAAGGCAAACTCTAATTTTCCACACCTACGTAACAAAAGGACCAGAGATTACTCCCTTTGACCTTTCCTGCGTGGCAGATGGGAGATGGTTGTCCGCAACAAATCATACTGAGTGCGGGTCCGGTCTTCATTTCCAACTTTGCAACTTCACTCCAGCCTCTGAATGGTTGCTGCCGGCAGCCAGTCAGACTGATGGAGGGCTAATATTTCAGTTACAAGACGAGAGCATGAAGTGGCCAATGGCAAACTTCTAGGGGGTATTTGGACCCAATAAGATTCTGTATCCAGGCCCTTGAGTCGCTGCTCGGGTCCACTCCCACACTGTGGAGTGTACTTTCCTTTTCAATAAATCTCTGCTTTCATTCTTCTCTTGCTTAATTCTTTCTTTGCTTTGCTGGGCGTTTTGTCCAATTCTTTGTTCAAAACACCAAGAACCTGGACAATTTGCAGTTACGACCCTCTACTGGTGACATAACTACTGCCAAAAGTTTCAGATTCATCTAACATTCTTGTAGTTTTCTTCCCACGTTTCTCTGTGTTTCCCTGAAAACTACTCCTCAGTTAGAATCTGCGTCGTGTGGCTCTGTCAGCTATAATCCATGGCTATTGTACTGAAGCTCGGTTGAGTTGGTGGGAACCTGTGGGGAGAGATGCATTCTGTAATCTTTCAACTTATCCAAATGTAAAATTGGTGTGTGTTCATTGGCTGTTACCTTCACAATGGTTTCTTAACTTTTATTTCGCTCTACACGTAAAATATCAAAGTAGAGGTATCTGGAATAGGCCAAATGCCAGTGACCGATAGGATGAGCTTAGTCTTTTTCCTTGAAGACCTTTGTCCTTTGTCATGGAGAACTGAGACACCCAAGCACAAAGGGGTCACCAGGGAACCTCCAACCAGCCTGCGAGGAGAACCTGCAACCAGCCCGCACACTGGGAGGAGTGCACGCAGGGGTGGAGCCTCGGGAAGTTTGTGCTCTTTGCAGCGGGAAGGAGCCTGGCCTCTCCTGTTCCAGAGTGTACCGCAGGGGATTCAATCTATGAGGCGGGAAACCGGCTGGCAGGGCTCTCACTTGGCTGAGAGAGTCCCTATTTTCCTTTTGGTTTTTCGTTTTCACAACAAAAATTCCATTTTTCTCACCCTTCAAAGTGTCTGTGAGGCTAATTTTTCACGGCCGTGTGACAAGATCCCGGCTTTTAGCTGAATTAATGAGAAAGCCCCCAACAGAATGACCTATATTTCACAGTCATTACTTTTCCCCTCTACTGGACAAAACCAGAGAAGGACATTTCTTGGATCTTTACTATGAGAACCTAGAGGTATCCCTAGATATACAGCTCATAAACATATGGGGGCTGTTACTGGTGGCAGAGAAATTCACTTGGAAGAGATCCAATAGAGTGCCTGAAGGTCAAAAAGAGAAAAGAGCCTTTAACCTTGACTCTAGGACTTTACAGAATTGCCTCTTTCCCATGATTCTTCTCTTAGGGTGTGCTTCCCCCATGCGCGGTGCCCGCCTTACCCTTGGGAGTTGAGCACAGGCAGTGTGTTTAGGAAGTTGTATGCATGCCCAGGAAGTTTATTGTCCCAGGCACCTGCCTTCAATTAACACTTTAATGTTAATAGCTGTGGATCATCAGGAAAAGGCCTCTCCCTGGAGCCTTGAGTGGGCTGCCAAATTATCATTTCTAGAGAGGAAGTGTGATAATTGTCAAACCATCACCTGACATTCCTAGTGGGTGAAGGGAGACCCTCTCCTGCCCTGCTCATGCCTATCTACCTGTAACAGGGCCAACTAAGAATGTGGCACCCGGGAATTTTAGGCTACATTCAGCTTCTAGTAATGCATCAGAATTACCTTTAAGTGTTCAAACACGTTTATGGTTTCAGCAGCTTCTGCTCCACGTAAGCAGATATCAGGTGTGACTATGAATTCACCTATCTCTCCAGGTTTCCCTGTTACTTCAGTTTAATGATGGGTTCAAGAAAAGATGCTGATTTGCCATTTGTTCAGCTTTTGTTGTTGTTGTGAGGATAAGAGTAATTGACTGGTTCGTTAGTGTTTTCAATTGGGCAAGTAATTCCTGTTTCTGTTTGGGTGGCAGTAGAAGATGTGCGTGCGTGTGTGTGTGTGTGTGTGTGTGTGTGGTTTGTTGTGAGTCTTTTGCTTGCTTTTAAGTCAGGGATATAACTACTAGTAAAGTAATTGTAGCTCAGTTATTAGACAGTTACTAAAACCTTGGAATTTTCAGGATAGCGCCCACTAAATATCTCAGGTATAAATAGTTACTATTTTTTGCCTGGTTCCTCCCTTTCTATGTAACTTGTTTAATTCTGCAGTTTCATTTCTTCTTGAGTCCTTTTTTCCCCATCATCAAATCTTCCTTTATCTTTTATACTTGCTTTTACCTCTGACTCCAGTCTTTCAATATCTAGCTTATTCTCTTGTTCAATTATTGCCTCTGCTTGTATTCGACTTTTGATACATCAAGTAAGTACCTCCTTTGTCTCTTCAAAGAAAACCTATTGCATAATAGTTTATAACCACTGGTTTTATTTTTCTGTTTCCTCTTAGAATATGAGTCTTCTAGGCATGACAGTATACAATGTGTCAGAATCCTGACAAGCAGATGCTTCTAGGATTTCAATGAGGTCTAGGTAGTGCTACTCAAAGTGTACTTCTCAGACTGACCATCTGTCCCCAAAGTGTTTGTTACTGGTTGATGAGGATGTAAGGTAATTAGACAAAGTGTAAATCAGCTGTTATTTGAATCACATTTGTTGGTTCAGATGAAAATTATTTTAGGCAAACTTTCTTAAGGAAGGAAGTAGTGTCTTATATTTTACTCTTGGATGAGCATTTTAATTTCTTGAAAAATAGCTCTTTGGGACAGGTGCGGTGGCTCACCCCTGTAATCTCAGCACTTTGGAAGCTGAGGTTGGGAGTCAGAGACCGCCTGGCGAAATCACTTCAGTAAAATAAATGTCCTGCATGTTCTACAGTAGTTAGCCAGGCATGGTGGTGCATACCTGTAATCCCAGCTACTTGGGAGATGTCCTGCATGTTCTACAGTAGTTAGCCAGGCATGGTGGTGCATACCTGTAATCCCAGCTACTTGGGAGACTGAGGCACGAGAATCTCTTGAACCTGGGAGGCAGATGTTAAGGTGAGCCAAGATTATACCATCGCACTCCAACCTGGGAGACAGAGTGAGACTCCATCTCAAAAAAGAAAAAAAAAAAGATAAAAGAAAGCAAAGGAAAGGAAGGAAGAAAGGAAAGAAAGGAGGGAAGGGAAGGGAGGGGAAGAGAAGGAAAGGGAAGGGAGAAAAAAGAGGATTTAGGGAGGGTGAGAGGGAGGGAAGGAAGGAAGGAAGGAAGGAAAGAAGGAAGGAAGGAAGGAAGATTTTTGAATAGTGCTGGTCTAGAGTGAGACATTTTGCTGGAAGCCATAAAGATTATACAGCTAGAGAGATTCTCATGGCTCAAAGCTCCTGGTCAGTGTCTAAGACTTGCTACTTACATAGTGGAATATCCCCCAGTTATTTTCCAGATTCTCTAGGCAAGTCAGCATTTCTACTATGATATTTTAAAAAGAACAACAACAAAACCAAAATTAAACAAATTTAAACAAAACTAAAATGAAGTGTCCTTTGGTACCAGTAATCTTATAAGGAAATAAAATCATATTCTAAGTATCCTTTGCCTTTCCCATTATTTCTCTTTTCCTCATATTCTTGCAGAAAATACCAGATTGAGAAATACAATTTCAAATAGCAAGATGAGAGAATAAAGATATTTTAAAGCAGTTAGAAAATTGCCAAATTTATCTAATTTAATTTTTAGGTGCAGCAAGGTAGAAAATAGGTCTTATAAAGTGTCATTATGGAAGTGTACATTCTGATTAGTTAACAGCTCTTGTACTATTCTAGATTACAATGAATTTAGGCAATTGAGACTTTTCGGTAATATCAGAGAATTTTACTAGTTTTGCTAGGAAAAATTTCTCCAGGCTTGTCTTAAGGGATTTAAATTCACTTCATATTATTTATTTTCTGCACTGTAGAGCATATGCAGTCTTTACTAACACTGACAGAAGCCCTTTCTTTCATCTCTCTCATTCTGCAGTGACTTTCAATTCCTTCCTAAGTATTGACTCCACCCTGATTCTTAAACCCGCCTTTGGTTTATAGTTTACTGTACTTGACTCATCAAAGCACATGATACATCTCTCTCCATGTATGTTACTTATCCAATCCTCATTCTTTACTTGGTGAACAATAAAAATTTAGTTACCAAGTAAGAAAATACATATAAAAATGTTGTTTGTAATTGTAAGATAAAAGCAAAGTACTTTTGATGTTAATGTTTATTATGGTAATATTTTAATAGGTTTCTAATTTGGAAAAAATAAAAATTTAACAGAAGTCGACAACAGAGATCTAAGACTGCAATTTATAATCTATAAGGTTTCATGGTTATTACGTTTCTGGGAAGACATTATGAATTCTTTAAATTATTTTAATGCAGCGTGGTAAGAAAATCTGATTTTAGAGCCATTTCAAAAGTTTTTGAGTAGCTTTGTCATTTCTCATAAGTCATATTTTCCTTTCTTTTAAGTTAAGGAAGCTTCTTGATTTCTGCTTAACAAGTGGCTCAAATTGGAAAAGTTTATAACTGAGAAAATATATAGATATCTTATAAAAGAATGTTTAAGATATGTGACTGAATTATAACATCGGACCTTAGTAATAGTCAGTCAGTTTATTTGCTCTGATTAATATAAGGCCTCGAGAAGATATTAGATTGATATATATTTTTTTATAATACCTATCTCAAGTTCCTTCTAAGTGAAAATTTTAGATATCAAGGAAGTAAGTAGACAAAATCATAATAATTAAGCATAACTGATAAAGAAAACTGAATATGAAAGAGAAATATATTTACCATGTTTTAACAGTTGTCTAAGATTGTTTATTTCTCTACATAGAGGACTGCCTGGAAGATACATAGCCTATCTCTTCCTTTAAATACTTAGAAACCGATATATAAGTAGGTTCTCATGAACAAAAGTCCATAAAATCAGATGACATTCTTGACCTATTTGTTTCAATATTGGCTTAATGAAATAAGCAAATATGAAAGGACTTTATAAAAAATATAACTAAACCAATCATTGTTGTGTTTAAGGCAACACTTTTAAAATGTATTCCACATGTGCCAAACGGATTTCTTTTTATAATTAACCATCTTTTTTGTTTCCTCACCTACCTCACATTTTGTGTTACTTTTTAAAACTCTTTTTTCTCTTCCCATTTAATTCTTTAGGTCATTAGGTCTTTAGATCCTACAAACTGAGGATATGAGTTAGAATAAAGTAAATAGAAGTTCTTCTGAGTTTTGTGGTCAAAACCTTAGCCAAATGGGAAATATTTAGTTAAAAAAGTAAAATAATATTTTATCAAGTGTAAGATTGGGACATAAACACCAAGACACAATTTCTGTACATTTGCTGGACACGGATACATAGTTAGATTATGTTATCCAAGGCACATATGAAATGCAATACCAAGATTGTTAGCATCACTGCTAATATTTCAATTGGGGAGAAATTTTCTCTTCAGGTCTTCATAAAGAAAAGTTTAAAAAAAATGTTTAGTGAAGAATGTTTTCAATGTAACACTTTTGAGGGCAGAGAGACCGTCCCGGTTTAGCTAAGAGGGTAAGAGGATTAAATATGTAGAGGGAGAAATTCCTCCTGCTCCTTCCTGTCTTTTTCTCCCTCCACAATTTGAAGGAGTTTTCTGGACTGAAGGTAAATAAAGAGAGGCAGTTGATGTAACAGAACCAGACAGAGTTTGTGCTGAGAATAAATCCGATCTGAAGGGACCAAAGGCAAGTGAGTAGAGCTTGTGGTATCAGATTCAGATTCCTAGAGCAAGCCCCCGACGAAGCCCCCACAGCGTCTTTTCTTCCCAGGCTCTTGCTCTAAGAAGGCTTTTTTTTTTTTTTTTTTTTTTTCCGAGACCGAGTCTTACTCTGTTGCCTAGGTTGGAGTGGCAATGGAGCAATCTCTGTTCACTGTAACCTCCGTTTCCTGGGATCAAGCAATTCTCCTGCCTCAGCCTTCCCAGTAGCTGGGATTACGGGGTGGCGGGGGGAGTGGGGGCACCACACCCGGCTATTTTTTTGTGTTTTGGTAGAGACCATGTTGGCCAGGCTGGTCATGAATTTCTGACCTCAAATGATCCACCTGCCTCGACCTCCCAAAGTGCTGGGATTACAGGCTTGAGTCACCATGCCCAGCCTGGAAAGGCTTCTTTATCACAGCAACCATGATCAATCCTTTCACTGTTCATGGCCCTGATTCCTATTTGTGCCTTGAGCTTTGCCTGTGGCCAAGGCCCCATTATCTATATGGACATCTCTTTGATCCTGTCCATGCCTTAAACCTTGGCTACAGTTAGGTTAGTATTAGTTCTCTGGACACCTTTAAGGTGCCCCTGATTCCCAGAGGAAATGGGTGGAATTCTGCAAACATGCAGCTGATTATGGTAAAGAACACACTGAAAATCTTTTCAGGTGTGGTCATATAAAATGTATTTTTGCTTTCCCTTATACACAGTCTATAGGAATCAACTCCTCACTCTTCTGAAACTATGTTACACATCAACACTAATATCCAAGAAAAACTGTCAGATATAGGGAAAATGAAGGGTGTTTGGGAAAATCCAGTTTTTAAAAATTAGGTTAATTGAAAATAAATATGTTTTAATATGCTGATATCTGCCATGAATGTAAGAAAGTTTGAGGATGGAGTGAGGTGCTATATATGTAGAATTTTCAAAATGCATTTTATCAGAAACCCTTTTGTCTGTGTGTTTGTGTGAAGCATCTAAAAAAATGTTACGGGGAACATTAGAAAATGCTACCCGAAAAACATGGTTTTCTCTTATTTCTGAAGACATACAGAGAAAATTTCTCTCTGAAGCATTAATAGTGGTGGTGATGGTCCTGTTACTGTGTTTTACACTTGCTCTGGGAAGCCTGAATCTAAATGTCTATCCATGTCTGGCAACTGCACAGAATTTGTAACATGATGCTTCTGTTCTGACCTTGCGTTTGCCAAAACTCGATTGTATTTTCCTACAATTGTTTTCTATTGGGCCAATTTGTCTTTTTTTACTTTTAAATTATTTTATGTTGTTTAATTTTGTGGTATCTTTGGGGGCTAATAAGTAGTTATTTGGGAAAAAGAACCTAAAAAAATAAAAAAGGATCAACATGTAAGTAATAAGTGAATAAAAATATATATGTTTATGCTATGATGTATTTTATCAGGATTTCATTTTAGTTAAAAGATAGTCCTTCTTGTATTCAGACTTTAAGATTAAACCAGTGTATCTGTTCAGTTCATATAAGTGAGAGGAAATGGCTGGCTGTGAAGAATCATTCCTCTCTTCCTGAAAGTTTTACTATCAGAGCCACTTGGTTTCTTAGCATTTCCCTTTGTTGCTTTATACTTCTTTATGATTGCTGTGCATATGTGAAGGTCAAATAACATTCTGTAGTAATACATTTGTACCTTCACATTTCTGATGAATTGTGCATGATTCTCTTTTTTACTCTGATATTATATGAAATGTAGTAACTTCATTGCTATGTTTAAAACACTTTAAAAAATGAATAAAAGTCATTAGTTATAGTGACTCATGTAAAGCAAAAAGTTGTACTTATCTGAAAAAGTGAGTTTATTTTCACATGATGCACACCATATCAAGAACGTTGTTAAAAAACAGAAAGTTACTCTAAAGCTAAATTTTTACATCACATTAAACTTTTCTTAGTTTTTTTTTTTTTTCTGAATGGAGTTGATATAGCATAATCACTCCATAAGAACAAAAATATTTGAATATTTACTTAGAGAACTGTTGAACGACACAGTATTAGTTTATATTTTCTAGTATTTATTTGTAAATTAGCTTTCTCACAAAAGGCTTCGGTTCCATTTATCATGAATTCAGATGTATGTCTGTTGTGAATGGCTGTTATCACAAGCCTATCTGTGTTCCATAATCCAAAGTCCCTTGCAGGAACTAACATGTTACTATACACTACTGTCTTACAGTCATTTCATTTTCTCTTTATTTGAAATATATTGCCATTTAAATAGATGAATGATAGGCTATAAAATTTTAATGTTGAATCATATGCACATTTTGTTTCTGAGATACATCCAGATTATTGCCTCTTTAAACAGCTTATTTTGTTTTGTGTGAATACAGGTAAATAGATTTGAAATTGACATTTTTAATAACTTCTATATCTGATATTTAAAGGTCAGAATTTATAAATGTATTAGCTAAATATAAGATGCAGTATTAACTAGTATTTCTTTTCTATTCTCATTAGAAATACCAAATGAGAAATATTGTACAAATCTATTCTGATAGGGTCTCTTTTATACCACAGAATAGCCATATAAACCTAGATCCATTTGTTCCTAACAATGGTTTACAGAGAATGTCATATTCCAATAACTGCATCTCTTTGACTTCATAGTGCTTTCGAATGACTTAAAAGGTTTTGCTCTAAAACTGATGTTATCATCTTAAAAATGTGAATGGTTTGAAATATTTCTGCTAGGTAAATCTGAAGACCCATGAAGACTGCTGCATAACTTAATAAACACTTATTTAAAAATCCTTTGAAGTTCATGTCTATAATTTCAGTAGGATGCCAAATATTATGCATTTGAGTGATAATAATATACCTGGGCATTTATTTGGGGGTAAATATGTACAGACAAGTTCATAGGTATTTAACGTAAGTAACTCACTTAAATATCTATATGAGGTAGGAACAATTCCATTTTGATATTATAAACAAGAAAACTGAAGCCCAGAGAGATGAAGTATTGCCAGGTCCTCACTATTGTGTGTAAAGGAGTTGGCATTTATTCCCAGAAATGCTGATGTCAGAACCTAGACTTTTAATTCTTCTGTTTGCCAGTATACAAACGCATATTATAGGAAAGAGTTATAATAATGTGTTTCAGCAAAATCACCACGAAAATAATATTAGGATTAAGAATAATACTGACATAGAAATTATGCAATCAATATCACCATCTTTTGTTATTATATATATGCTTGTTTCCCAAAACATATCTACTTCTGATTATCATAAAATATAATAAATTATAAAAAAATATATATTATAGACAAAGATCAAGACCATTACTTGCTAAATTGGTACATATTCTTATTAGAACATGTTAAGTGAATGACTTCTAGTATTCAGATTTATAAACAAGTAAAATAGAGTACAGTAGCTCAAACAATTGATAAATTAATTGGAAATAAAAATATCTGAGTAATATAAGGAACAATAAAATTAAATAATTCAAATTAAATTCTAAATTGATTGTTTTCATAAGATAAACTCTCAAATTTTATCTCAATAAACTCAACAATAATTATGCATATCTTACTGCAACCTATAATACCATGGATATAATTTTGACAATATTTCTGATGAGTTGTTGATTTCAAATAAAACTTTTTTAATCCTATTTTTCATTGAGGCAAAATACACATAACATGAGTTACCATTTTAACCATTTTCAAGCATGCAGTTCTGTGACAGTAAGTATAGTCACATTGTTGTACAAATATCATTATCATTCATCTCCAAACCTTTCTCATCTTCACCAACTACAACTCCGTACCCATTAAACCTTAACTTCCCATTCCCTAATCCCTTTTAACCTTGGTGACTGTCATTCTACTTTCTTGTCTTCATAGATTTACTACTCTGAGTATCTTATATAAATGGAATCATACACTATTTGTTGTTTTGTGATGGATTTATTTCACTTAGCTTAATATATTTCAGGTTCATCTATGTTCTAGCACATGTCAGAATTTCTTTCCTCCTTAAGGCTGGATAATATTCCAGTGTGTGTGTGTATAGATAGATAGAGAGATACACAGGTATACACACACACACATACTGTATTTTGTTTTATCTGTTGATTTATAGTTGGATTAAATTAAACTCTCAAGATAGGATGGAAATATTTTTTCCCCAATAGATAAATGCTTGGATAATTTTATGCATTTTGTTTAATGACATATTTCTTATTTAGTTGATTTTTTCACAGCTAATTTATTATATGAAAGACAATAATGAATTTCTGATCAAAGTTAAAGGTACTTGGAAGACTCAAGAAAGCATATATTTGAGGTTTTCTTTCCAAAAAGAATAGTGCCCTTAGATATCTGTCTCACAGTCTCATATCTTACTGCCAAGTTAAAAAGCACAGTGAAAGATCAGCAGACAAATGACATCATTAAAATTTGAAACTTCTTTTTGAAAC
Organism: Rhinopithecus roxellana; assembly: GCF_007565055.1. Classification (NCBI taxonomy): domain Eukaryota; kingdom Metazoa; phylum Chordata; class Mammalia; order Primates; family Cercopithecidae; genus Rhinopithecus; species Rhinopithecus roxellana. Next base: position 76,625,217 of record NC_044569.1, on the reverse strand, counting down.
TAATTTGTCTTTTGGAAAGTTTTAGGAATTGTTTATAATAGGAATTGTTTATTATTGTTTATAATCTGTTTAGTTTCCCTTCTCCTGAGTGTTTAACTTGCAATGCTTTGAAAAGATTTATTGAATACTTCTAATGTGTCAGGCATAGCATTCTACCTGAAAATACAATTTAACAAATGATTAGACATTTTTATGCACATATTTTTACAACAATTACAATCGAGCATGGTGTCATAAAGGCAAAACTGGACTCCTGTGAGGATTTGAATAGTAGGGGATATCCTGGTGTAGGCTCAGGTAGGACTGACTTCTCTTGCCACTCAACCTCTGTGCTCACTTTCCTGACCATGTTTTCTGATCTTGCTCCCAGGTTTATGGTTCTATTGGTGTAATATTGTCATGGTTTTCTCACTTTCGATATTCTTATTTTCATATACTGGACTAAATTGTCTACATTCTGGTGTAACATAGGCATATGTAGGTTCCAAGAGTGTGTATGATGATCAAGCCTACTTTTCTTAAAGGGTTAGTGACAGAGTGTTGTGAGTATGGACTGCCTGTTCTCAAAATATTAATTATGTAATAAACTATATGTGTGACGCTTAGGTAAGTCACACTACCTTTGTGAGTTTTATCACCAATGAAATGTGAATAATAATAGCACCTTTTTCATTGGGTGACAAAGATTGAAAAAAGTGATGCGTGTAAAGCAATTAAAAGCGTTCCTGATGAAAAATAATTACTATATATTTGTTATCTATTACTAGACAATTTTTCGATCTCTATACTGGCTACAATTAAGCTACAAGTAGAAACGATAGGATAGCCTTTAATGACAAAAACAGTTTTGCTAATACTTAAGTTTTTTACTCCTTTAACCTTTGCAGCAAGTGAATATTATCTTTGTCCTTTGCTAGTCAACATATTCAAAAACCAACAAATGCAAGTTTGTTTTGTTTTCTTTAAAATGCTGCCATGGTTTTATCATCTTGTTCTTTGCTCACTGCAGATAATTTGTTATCACTGCTTAGGTCGTGTTAAGTAAGTTCCACTGGCTGGGCGCATACATGGGATTACATGCCTGTAATCCTAGCACTTTGGGAGGATAAGGCAGGCGAATCACAAGGTCAGGAGTTCGAGACCAGTCTGGCCAACATAGTGAAACCTTGTCTCTACTAAAAATACGAAAAAGTACCTGGATGTGGTGGGTGCCTGTAATCCCAGCTACTTGAGAGGCTGAGGCAGGAGAATCACAGGAACCCAGGAGGCGGAGGTCGCAGTGAGCCAAGACCGTGCTATTGCACTCTGGTGGGAGACTCCCTCATAGGAAAAAAGAAAAAAGTTTCACATCTTTTCTGGACAAAAAGCAAAACAAAACAAAGGGAACTGAATGATGGGCCACACTGAGGAGTCCTCTCTGTGTGATTGCCTATGGGACTCTTAGTGAAGATGTTTAGGTATTCTATCTGTGAACAGAGAGAAAATGCAGACTTTCATCAATATATACTAGTCTCTTATATTGATTTTAAGAACCAAAGAATTTAAACATTAACATGACAAAAAATTTAATGGGTGTAGTTTGATCAAAAGCCAAAGTACAGTCAATTGATACCATAGACATGCAATCTTCAAAAATGAATGTATTCCAGCCAGAAAATTGAATAATCTGTCTCTAAACAAGCCATTTCCAGGAATCATAATATCCATCTCATTTTAATAACAGACAGATGGAATGTTCCTTTTGTAATTGCTTGCTTCTTTTTAAACTGAGTTGCTGACTGTGTGATTCTAGCTTGCATCAAAATAAAATCTTCTAAAAAGATGTATCTTCCCTTGTGGTTGACACCTCACAGAAAATATATGTTTCATCCTCTCCTAGCTATATGATTTCTTTGATTTTACCTGAATAAGAAATGGGTTTCAGTGTATTAGCTTACAGTTGTAGTGTGCTCAGAAGTTATTTCATGCCAAGTCTTAAAGATTTTGAGGTACTATAGTGTACAGTAGTGAACTCCAACAGACACATTCTGTTAATCATCTGAGGTCTTCCTGTCTCAATACAACAGTGCAACATATATCCTACAATTCCATATTGTGAGCTAACAACGTCCTCTAGGAACTGCTATTACTAGAAAACAGTTTATTGCGCTCACTACTACTTTACAGGATCAGGGAAAAATACAAGTATTGCTTATACCTCTTTAGAAGAGAAATCATACGAATGGCACATACCAATCAATGATTAATGAAAGATTTCTGCGTCACATATTGAGAACAATATTTAACTGTATGCTAGCAGAAAATCATTTCAGTAAATGGATATCCATATTGCCCTGGTTCTATTGAGTGCTGGAAAAGAATGTGAGATGCCTTTTTTTCTTCTTTAAGAAAAATGGAGAATCAATTTGCATTAATACCACTGTATAAAAATAATATACTATATTAATATATTCAGATCATTTCTCATTTTGTCATATTCTTCACTGAGGTTTATAATTTTATTATTTTGTTTCAGAAGTTACTTGATATAGAAACTAAATTTTTTTACTTAGTGACTATGGCAACGTGAAATCTAGGACATACAGAAACCATCAGTCCAATCGAATGTTAAGAATTTGGAAAATGATGAAAAAACACTAGGTTGGGACTGTGCTGAGCTAGCTTATTTGGGTTTTGCTTGGTTAGGAAGCGGAACTAGATAAACTCTAAAGTATTTGCTTCCTTTGATCACTTCGAAGCATTCAAATAGACTGCAAGTCATCACTGAATAATAAACTAAATAGTATGTACTGAGTATTTAAGGTTCATGAATAACAACAGACAGCATTACACAGGACTGAAAAATACACATTATATTTATTTTTATTGGGTTAAATGTGGAAATAATTGAAACACAGTATTGTTGAGCTAAACAATGTCTAAAATCACACAATTATGCCTATTTCCAGATATGCTTTATTTTTTGTAAACATTAGTGCCTTAAACCTGAGCAAAATTGACCTTCATGTTATAATTTGATGTTTTTTCAAAAGGCTCAGTAAGAATGTGTCACATTTCTGAAATTCTTTCACTCTAAGTAAATATTTAGAAAAAAGTTAAAAATGAGAGAGAAATCTAAACATTTTTTGAATGTGGTTACAAAAAGTTGTAATAGCTTCTTTGTCTTCTTCTTTGTCAGTTATTACATAAAGTTATTACAACTTTATGTAATAAAATATATTTTCAGCATTAGGTTTTATATAGAGATTAGACTTCTTAATCAATTTTTAACAATGAGCAAATATTCTTCGTAGAATGGTGACTTAGTCAATGTCAATTCTAACTAGTACCAGAGTTTGTAATTTATTAACATTTTCAAAATCACCCCATTTATCCACTTATAAGTCTCATTCACAAGTTGTCAAAATATGCTGAATGAACTGCATTGTATATTCAAGTATATATCAATTATACATATATAAGCACTTATTAATACACTTAAGTACTTATTTGTATACTTAAATATACATAATTTAACTATATTTAAATATCTAGTTATATATTTAAATATATCTGTGTATGTAAATGGTTAATATTATAAAAACATTAATAACAGTAATAATATTAATAAAAATAATAGATATTTAGGCTGAAGTTCAGGAAATCAGACCAAAGCAACTTAGAACCTAAAGAACTGGCCTAATCTGAGTGATTCATTTGACTACTCTATACTTTTAAAATTATTAAACAATTGAAATTGGGCTAAATAATGTTTAAATTACTTTGTGGATTGGAGTTTGTATGTATCTGTCTCCAGTGTTTGAAAACCTAGATTTCAAAATTGGCTCTGCCACGATTATCTGAGTGACTTTGTCAGTTATTTAATGTCTGTCTCAGTGTATTCATTTGTCAAATGAAGATAATAATAGTATTTCCTTCATAAGGTTTTTGCAGAGATTGATTGTGCAGCATTTATACAGTGCCTCGCATAATGAGAAAACTCAGTTAGTATTAGCTATGTTTGAATTTGCTGTTAGTATCAAGTTTAGTTTCTGAATAATCTAATGCCTATTTATTCTAGACATTGTTTATTTCTATACCACCCAATGGTGCTTAGTTGCTTACTCTTCTTATATACCTGCTAAAATAAATTATTCTATATACCTCAGTTTCTTGTTGCATGTTCTGATGTTTACTGTGTTATCTACATGCTAATTTCGTTTTTAAGAACCAAGATTTCTTCCGGACCTGTGGACTCTCATTGGCTAGTGGAATTACTTGTTGGATAATTAAAGATGATATTCAGCCATATTTATGTGAAGAATTTTTTTTTTTCTTGATACTGAGTCTCACTTGTTTTCACTGGCTGGAGTGCCGTAGTGCAGTCATTGGCTCACTGCAGCTTTGAATTCCCAGGTTCAGGTGATCCTCCCACCTCAGCCTTCTTAGTAGTACCTGGAATGACAGGCCCATGCCACCATGCCCAGCTAACTTTTAAAAAAATTTTTTCTTGAGACAGGATCTCACCATCTTGACCAGGCTGGTCCCAACTCCCAGTTTTAAAGAATCTTTCTGCCTCAGCTTTTCAAAGTGCCTGGATTACTGGCATGAACCACCACACCCAGCCAAGACTATTAACATAATATTCAAGAATTATTTGATTGATTAAAAATAAAACAAACACATGAAAAATCAAAATAAAATTTACAAAAGTTACAACTTCTGTAAATAAGTTAAATAAGTTACAACTTCTGCATTAAAACTTTCCTGACCTAAGAAAGTAAAAAGTGCTTTTTGCACTGAATGGATCAGTAACATAATAAAATAACTCTTTCAATATCCTTATAGGTTTCTTCTTGATATGTTTTATTTGAATAATTCTACTTTTTCTAAACATAGTTTTCAGTTTTCAGGTTTTCTAGAAATCTGGAAAACAGCAACATAATAGGTCTCAGTAATATTAATTACAGAAAAAAATGTATTATTCACCCCAATTAAATTAAAAATCCCGAACAATTTCACAACCTCTGTTTGTTAACATTCACAACCCTTATGAAAAAGACACTAAAAACTTTAAAAAAACAACATAACTGTTGGGGTGATCAGGCCCAACACTAGGCTGTGGGGGCTACAAAGTCCGGCAGAGTCAAAGGAGTGAGGAAAGACAAGAGTACATAAAGTGGGTCCCGAGAGCCAATGCTGCATTGGAGGCTGTGAAGGCCCCGAGCTCTGGGAGCCCACACTATTTATTGGTGATCAAACAAAGAAGCAAGCAGGTGGTGAGTACGTGCGGATGTGATGATAAACAGGTGAGGATGTGAGGACGTGGGGGTAGAAATGTAGTGGTGCATTAAGTGTAGCTGTGATGGTTTAGCATTTTCTTTGACACATATAGAATATGCTCTGCTACTTGAGATAATGGAGGACATGTTTATGAGTAAGAAGCAAGGAACAATAAGTCTGTGCACATTCCAGAGGCTACAAGGGGTTTTATACCCTGGGCTTAGATTTGTGGTGCGGCAGGGCAGCCTTCCACCCTTTGGCACAGAGCTTGGTGTTCCAAAGGCCACGAGGAGTTTTAGACCCTGGACTCCAGACATCTTCCAAGACTCTTTTATATTATGACATACAAGCCAGTCCTGCCTCAGCTCTTCTACCAACAATAACAAGTTTTAGACAAAGACATAATTTTCATTTAGTATATTTAACAGAATCTCCTTCCAACTTCCTTCTCTCTCTTCCTCTTCTATTTCAGTGTTTGTTACTTGGAAACTATGGATGTCAGGGAAGTTACCTAACCCTACTGTACTTCAGTTTGCTTATCATTAAAATAGTGATAGCACAGTAAAAAAAAAAATGTATACTAGTAGAAAACTGCCAAGGGTTAAGTCAGGATTAGTTAATACTACTGAATCAAGTTTAATTTTCTGGTTTCTGTAATTAAGCTATAAATACATAAAATATTATCATTAGGATGCTGGGTGAAGGGGATGAGGGAATTATCTGTATCATTTTTGCACATTTGTAAGTCTGACTTCAAAATAAAAAGTTAGAAGAAAACGTGTATCTAATAACAAATATTTGCTTACTATATTAAGAACTCATAACTAAATAAAACAATGAACTTGGTTGAAAATTATGGGCAAAACATTTCAACGGACAGTTGAACAAAGAAAATACACATGACAAGCATGTGAAAAGATGCTCACGGGAAATGCAAATTAACACCACAGTGAGACACCATTGCAAAGAATGGCTAAAACTAAGATAGCGTATGTTAGAGATACATCACATCATGTACCCGAAAAGACGCATCCACCTTGGGGAAAAAAATAAAAAATGGCAGTTTTTTTTTTTTTTTTTTGGAGGTGGAATTTTGCTCTTGTTGCCCAAGCTGGAGTGCAATGGCATAATTTCGGCTCACTACAACCTCCACCTCCTGGGTTCAAGTGATTCTCCTGCCTCAGCTTCCCAAGTAGCTGGGATTACAGGCACAGGCCACCACGCCCAGCTAATTTTTTGTGGTTTTGGTAGAAACTGGGTTTTCCCATGTTAGCCAGGCTGGTCTAGAACTCCTGACCTCAGGCGATCCGCCCACCTCGGCCTCCCAAAGTGATGGGATTACAGGCATGAGCCACTGCACCTGGCCAGCACTTTCATATAAAGTTAATAATACACTTGACATACAAAAGACCAATTCTATCCTTAGATATTCACTCAACAGAAGTAAAGGCATATGCCCACAAAACTTGTACCCCATTGTTTATAGTAGCTTTATTTGCAACTGCCAACACCTGGAATAAATCCAAATGTTCATTTACTGGCAAATGAATTAAAGAAATACTATACCCATGCAATGAAATATTAGTAAGTAACATAGAAGGAATTACTGACACATGCAACAGCATGGAAGAATATCTAAAATCAAAACAGAACAATAATATTATGATAAGTAAAAGATTCTAATGAAAGAAGCAGGCACAAAACCTATGTATGTTGTGCTTTCATTCATATAAAATCTAGAAAAGCAAAGATATAGTGACATAACCCAGACTTCTGGTTGCTGGACCTAGATATAGAGAATAGCATACTAAGTAGGACAAAGTCATGAGATAATTTTTCAAGGTGATGGAAAATTATATATGATGATTGTAGTAATATGTATATGATATCATATATGTGTCATTTCTTAATTTTTACACCCAAATTTGTTGAATTTTATATATAATACCTCAATAGACTGATTTTTAAAAAATAATTTAAATGCCTAGTGAAAGATAGAACAAAAAAGCACACATATCTTCGTTTTAAGCTAATGACAATATATTTACTATTTATTTATTTATTTGATAAAAGGGCTAACATAAAATAAAATAATGTTTGCTGTGCAATATAGAAACAATTATAGATATTTAATCAGAAGTATAAAAGAGGCTATGCTGAAATACAAATTCATGGAAGAATATAATATATCAAGAAATAGGAAGAAAGGAGAGGAAGAAAATATGAAATAGTGTGATAAGAATTTTGCTGAAATTAGCTTAGATTCATCATATGCATTATATAGTGAAATAAATGAAAGAGGTGTAAAAGTTCTGCATATAACTATACAGTATTTTAGAAAGGGAGCAACATTCACTGAATTACTCTTTCATATTTTTTTTTTTATTTTTTAAATGTTAAAAGATGATGAAAGTGTTCACTTACCAAATAAGGTAGTGCCTCCTGATATGACCTTCTCCTTGAAAAAAAATAATAAAATAACTTGTTTGTGGGATGTTTCTTCTTCTTTACATTCTTTTTCAAGTTGCTATGTTATCCTAACAGAAAAAGAAAGGCGTTCTTACAGTGGTTCAATTCATAGGGTTTCTAAATAATATATATTGTCTGGTGCTGAGATAGTTCAAAAGCTATATGTACAGGCCTTAAAGCCATAGCATTCATTTTTAAATTGCTCACAGAAATAAATTCTTTGTTGAGAAATAATTCTTGAGTATAACAGGTTTTTTCCAGAGCCCTAAAATTTTTATCCATATTAACCATAGTGACCACATTTGAAAGGTTTCTCACCAGTTATCACCTATGGGGTAGTCAGTAAGATAGGAACTCTTCCCAAATGCTTTTTCACATTTCTTGTAAGAGTTTCTTGCCACTGTAACCAACCTGTTGCTTGGGAAGTCATGAGTCATGTGGAAAGGCCTTCTGACATTCCTTGTATTCATTGATTTTCACCTGGATGAATTCTCAGATATTGTGAAAAAAAAATCAACTATTAAAGGCCTTCACACATTTCTTGTATTTCAGAGTTTGTCACCATTGTGCATTATCCGTTGATAAAATAAACTATATGTATGGACTAAAGGCATATCTAGATTTTCAACATTCATAGAGTTTCTCACCAGAAAGACTATACGATTTTGAGCAACTCTGAGCCAAAAATTCCTTCCTTCCTTCCTTCCTTTCCTTCTCCTTCCCTCCCTCCCTCCCTCTCTCCCTCTCTCCCTCTCTCTCTCTCTCTCTTGTCTTCTCTCTTTTTCTCTTTCTCTCTTTCTCTCTTTCTCTCTTTCTCTCTTTCTCTCTTTTCTTTTCTTTTCTTTTCTTTTCTTTTCTTTTCTTTTCTTTTCTTTTCTTTTCTTTTCTTTCTTTCTTTCTTGATGGAGTCTCGCTCTGTTGCCCAGGCTGGAGTCCAGTGGTGCAATCTCAACTTGCTACCAGTTCTGCCCCCGGTGGTCACACCATTCTCCTGCCTCAGCCTCCTGAGTAGCTGGGACTACAGGCGCCCGCCACCACGCCCGGCTACTTTTTTTTGCATTTTCAGTAGAGATGTGGTTTCATCGTGTTACCCAGGAAGGTTTCAATCTCCTGACCTCTTGATCTGCCTGCCTCGGCCTCCCAAAGTGTTGGGATTACAGGCGTGAGCCACAGCGCCCAGCCAAATACAGTTATTTCTATAATTCTTACCATCAGAGCATTGCATTCATTATTAATAGTTGTGTGTATAATGAAGAATGTATGCTGAGAGTGAGCATGTCTAGGTGATTATTACATAATTGAAATGTCTCTTGAGATCCAGTATTTTTGTTTGTTTCAGACTGGATATCCTATTTCTAATAATCTCTTCAGCAACAGAATTCAGATTCATCTATTTAATTTTTCCATGTTTTCATAATTTTCCATTTGAATGATTCTATTTCATCTATTTCCATTTTGCAAGATAATTTCTTGCTTTTATCCCTCGATTTTTAGTCTAACTACAAACCGCTTGTCGGCTTTCTATCATCTATGCTTCCCTTACTCCAATAAGGGGGTTAAAAAATTAGAAATATTAAGTCTCATTAACACCAAATAACTGAAGTTTTCCTGTATAAAACCTCTGACTAGAGTGATTCTCATCCCCCCTGAGTGAAATCTGAAATCACACTACTGAAAATGACTGGTTCATGGGCCTTGTGGTTTACATTCTCAAGAGATGCTTGGTTCTCTTTCAGACTATTTTTTTTCTTTTCTTTTTTTTTTTTTTTGCAAAATACTTCCTGAGAAGTCAAGGCCACATGATACCTTGTGTGTTATGCGGTTCTTATAGCTAGGCTATATGTCTTTTTTAAAAATTATTTTCTATCTTTTTATTGAGACAGGGTCTCACTCTATTGCCCAGGCTTAGAGTGCAATGGTGCAATCTTGGCTCACTGCAACCTCTGCCTCCTGAGCTCAAGTGATTCTCTCACCTCAGCCTCCTGAGTAGCTGGACTGCAGATACATGACACCACGCAAACCTAATTTTGTTTTTGTTTTTGTTTTTTTCTATAGAGATGCAGTTTTGCCATGTTGTCCAGGCTGGTCTCTAACTCCTGAGCTCAAAGTATCCTCTTGCCTCTGCCTCCCAAAGTGCTGGGATTCCAGGTGTGAGCCACCATGCCTGGCCATATATGCATTTTTAAATTGTAGAAAAATGAATGATGCTATGAGACCATATATCAAATTAGAGAAAAAGTTATTATTTTAAAATTCAGGACTGATATTCTACTCAGTAATCTTTAACTTATTTGCTCTTGGCTTTGTACATGACTCACTGATGACTAAATAAAACAATATTTCTTATTTCCAACCAATCATGATGAGTTTCTGTCTGTATCCTTTTTTATTAATCCTGAATTTCAGGATAATATCTAAAGGAAAGATTTTGTTTGTTTGTTTGTTTGTTTGATTGGTTTTGTTGCTGTATTTGGTGGCAGTTAATGTTGTCATTATCTCACAGTATGCCTTCTTAAAGTTTATTTCTCTCTGCATATACTTTCTTATATTTCTAATGATGAGTTGAATAGAAATGCTAAAGATACAGAGAATGTGTGATATTACAGTCATACAAAGCACATGTGATACTAGTCAATAAGTTACACCACTAGAGATACATTTCGCTTGTTCAGGAATAACTGCACTTTCTTTCAAGGAAGGCAACACACTTAAATGGAGACCACCAGCAGACGTCTCCTAAACTACATTGGTTTGAAAATGATCATTAACAGTGGCTCAGTTGTCTTTCTTTAATTTTATTAGATTGTTTGGGCAACAGGAGACTTAAAAATTTGACCATTTCATTCAAAGTAATTAGCCTGTGAATTCACAGCTTGAAAATCTCCATTGATAAGACACTGTAGCTTTTTAGATAGATGACTATACATATATATATACACACACACACACACATATATGTATATATGCTAGTTAACTCCAAATTAGATACATTGACAATTGTTAATATACAGAAAAAGATAAAGTCCCTCAGAAAAATGACATCATCTTTGAAATAACACTGTGACATTATCAGTTGTTAGTTTAAAATAACCCTCAAAGTAAATATTTGTGAATAGCAGCTGATTGCTACATCAAATGCTACTACAAATGCTACCTACCTTGTACAATGCTAAGACAAAAAGATACCTTCAACCTTCAGTGTCTTCTTTACAAATCAAAACTTCTCTGAAACTGTAACATTTTAATAAATAACACCTTCTATCCACAATTTTTTTCTTAAATAGAAATTTTAATGAATTCATCCTTTCTGACATTTGCATTTGTCTTTAAATGCCACAAGATAACAGAGTTTTAATCATTCCAAATAGCTTTTTAATTATAGACCTAATTACTTTTGCAGAAGGTTAAGCTCCACAAACAGGAATAAAACGATTTGCTTGCACTTTCTGTGAAGAATCATGTTGTGCTTTTGATTTAGGTATCTGGTAAATTTATTCGATCAGTTTTATCTGACTTTTTAGTATTAGGAGAGAGACTTGTGTTTTAAGAGAATTTGACATTATGCAGTGTGAACCAAGAAGTGTTATTTTAATTAATTATAGAATCAGAGAAGGAGTTAGAGGTGCCCTGCACAATAAATAGTAGATTAGTAACTGTTAATTCCAGCCTCTAAAGCAGCACCAGAGGCATGAGTATTTCAGTCTCCAGGAAAAATTAGGTTGTTTTTCTTTGAGTCAATGAAGGAATTTACTGTTATAAAGTTATTGACAGAAAAAAAAAAGAGGATTGCTATTTTGAAGCTGGGTTCTGAGTGAGGAATCAACTAATGATCTGTAGAAAAAAATGTACTAAATTATTTATTTTAGTAGGTGTTAAAGATTTGTTTCTCTCTTACATGCTTCCAATAGCCAGCCTCAAACAGATAATTTTTGAGAGTATAGTAACAGATAAATGAGAAATTTGTTGTCTTCAGCAGTCCTGCTTAACTTATGTAAAAGCTGATATGTAAATACTGAAAATAAAACTTAAATAGGATAATTTTTGTAGAATATGCAGTCTCTCTTATGGAAAATTATTCTTGTATACATTCCTGTTTACTATAGGTAAAAATGGTCAAAGTTCATGACAATTTAATGTGGTTGTTAAATAACTATGGGATATAGTTTCACATTTCTTACATTGATTATAGCGGCAACAGGAAAACAATCATACTCAGATTGAAATCCACCAAAAGATAATCATGAATTCCCTAATTGGGCACCTTGCTTAACATCGTCCAGTTAGATGTGGTCAATTCATCCACCTCTCATACTACAAACCCGACACAAATCTTCATTTGTGGTGAATTTTGGTCATTAAGGATATCTACGCCATGTACGTGACGTGTAGTCCTCCCATTTCCTGATTGCAGAAGGATGAAGTTTCCCTTGCTGAAGATCATTAATTCACACTAGGAGAATGAGATGACTTAAGATGGAACAATGATAGAACAATGTTTGTAAACAGTGCCAAACACAGTTTAATGTGAAAATTTTTATAAATATTAATGTATGCGTTTTACTAGGCATTGGGTAAATACGGCCATTCCAAATGGGATAAATTGACCAAAACAAAGAGACTACAGGCCCCAAGCAATTCTGAAATCCAGCAGGGCAGTGACATCCTAATGCTCCAAAATGATCTCCTTTGATTGTATGTATCACTTCTGGTCATGCTGATGCAAGAGATGGGTTGCCACAGTCTTGGGAAGCTCCACCCCTCTGGCTTTGCAGGGTACAGCCTCTTTCCCAGTTGCTTCATGGGCTGGTGTTGAGTGTCTGCAGCTTTTCCAGGCACATGGTGCAAGCTGTTGGTGGATCCACCATTCTAGGATCCAAAGGATGGTGGCCCTCTTCTCACAGCTTCACAAGACAGTGCCCTAGTAGGCACTCTATGTGGAGGCTCTGACCCCACATTTCCCTGCCACACTTCCCTAACAGAGGTTCTCCATGAGTGCCTTGCCCCTGTGGCAAACTTCTGCCTGGGCATCCAGGTGTTTCCATACATCCTCTGAAATCTAGGCAGAGGCTCCCAGATGTCAATTCTTGACTTCTGTGCACCTGCAGGCCCAGTACCACATGGAAGCTGTCAAGGCTTGGGGCTTGCACCCTCTGAAGCTACAGTCTGAGCTATACCTTGGCCCCTTTTCATCATGGTTGGAGTGGCTGCGATGTAGGGCATTAAGTCCCTAGACTGCACACAGCATGGGACCCTGGGTCCAGCCCATGAAACCATTTTCTCCTCCTAGGCCTCTGGGCCTGTCATGGGAGGGGCTGCCGTATACTGTTGGTGGGAGAAAATAAATATATTTTATCAGATTTACTGTGCTCTTATCACTCAGAAATTCCTTTTCCAAGTATATAGTCAGAGAAACTTGAAACAGATATTCAAAAAACTATGCATAAGGAAGTTCATTACTGTAAAATGTATCATAGCAAAGTAATAGAAACCACCTGAATGCCCATAAAAAAAGGAATCAATAAAATGTCATATATTATGAAAACTTTGTTGTAGCTACAGGAAGTAACTAGATAAGCCTGCACCAATATTGAATTTTTAAAAATACATAATATTCTTTGAAATAGTATAAGATATAAGATATCATTTATGCATACTTGATATGCAAATTTAACATAAAACAGTGAGTCCCTTATGACAGAGGATAATGTAATTATAGATAAAAGTCCAATGAACAATAAGTATAATAAAAACAAAAACCAGACCTCATATAGAACAATGATGAAAGTATATCACTAAATATTGCAATGCAATTTTGTGAATATAAAGTTCACAATAAAAGAGAAAAGCAAGATTAAATAAAATGTACAGTAAATTTATCTACAAAATAAGCACATGAATAAGCTTGAAAAAATTGTAAGAAAAACAGATTTTATGCCACATATAAACTCTTCCAGTTATCTTGATAATAGTATGGAAAAATTAAGAAGAGTCCCATTCTGTAGGTTTCCTGTTCACTCTGATGGTATATCTTCTGCTCTACAGAAACTCTTTAGTTTAATTAGATCCCATTTGTCAAGGACCTAGAACTAGCAATACCTTTTGACACAGAAATCCCATTACTGGGCATATGCCCAAAGGAATATAAATCATTCTACTATAAAGACATACGTACACATATGTTCATTGCAGCACTATTTATAATAGCAAAGGCTGGGAACCAACCCAAATGCCCATCAATGATAGACTGGATAAAGAAAATGTGGTACATATACATCATGGAGTACCATGCAGTCATCACAAGGAATGAGATCATGTCCTTTGCAGGAGCATGGATGAAGCTGGAAGTGATTATCCTCAGCAAACTAACACAGGGATGGATAGAAAACCAAACACGCATGTTTTCACTCATAAATGGGAGTTGAACAATGAAAGCACTTGGACACAGAGAGAGGAACACACACCAGGGCCTGTTGGGAGGTGGGGGTGAGGGGAGGGAACTTAGAAGATGGGTCAATAGGTGCAGCAAACCACCATGGCACGTGTATATACCTACGTAACAAACCTAGTACGTTCTGCACATGTATCTTATTATTTTTAGAAGAACAAAGAGTCAAAAAGAATACGATTTTTATATTTAACAATATTGAAACACAATATTGTGAATAGCAAGATGAAAATATACTGGACAAAAACAGGTTATAAAGACACTTGATCAACACCTGATTGTACCATGGTAGGTAATTAATTTATCCAGCTACTAATTGTCACACTGTTTACAATTCCTATAGCTAGAACCCCACTGTACTGTGCTATGATTCCTAGATCAAAATACACAGATTTGGTCAGGCCATTGGAACAGGAATACTTGTGAACTTAGATGAGTAAATAGTAAATCTCCGAGTAATAGAAAATGGCTACTAATCTTGATTTTTAAATTTACCTCCTCTATGTCTACATAGAAATATCTAATGTACAATTTTCAACAATGGAATAATTTGGTTGAAGACAACAATGACGTTTCTTCTAAATTCAACTTTTTAAAACTTTGTAAGAATGCATTGGATGTAGCACAGAAAGTATGCTCAGGGTCCCTAAATGATTCAAATCATAGTCATGTCTCCCCAAAGGGCACAGAATCAACCTTTAGAGAAAGGCAAGAGAGACAGATAGATCCAACTTATTGTACCATTATCCAAAGCCAAATAGACAACTTCATGCTCACGTAGCTCATAGTACTGTAGGAATATGAAAGATTCATTGTTATAGAGGATATAATCAATGAATTCAGAATAGTAAATGAATGAAATCAGGTGTCCCGTGGGCATGTAATAAATATTTCATGAAAATATTTGATTCAAGAGGCTTGTAAATACAATCCTTTAATTACAATGGGAAGAAGGAAGTGGAAATGTGTCTGCTAATGGTGATTTTAGTGTCTGGTAAAAAACAAAGAGATTTTAGACAAGCATTGAAACATGGCCACATTAAATTATAATCCAATTAAATCCACATGCTTTAAAAACCACTAAAATGAGGAAACATTAAAAAGAACATCAATGATTGCACATTTAGATTTTTAAGTATAATTTGAGATGAGGTATTTTATAGAGGAGGAATAGCCAAATTTGGTAATCTGCATTTGGCTGCAAATGTTTAATAAAAATGCCACCTTAAAACTGGAGTACTTAGAATGTAATATTATGACATCGCCTTTTGCAGATCATACTTCATAACAAACTAATCTCTTCAACTCAATTGTATAGTGATTTCTTCTTTTCCCTACATATGTGTCAGCATCTATTCTTCATATATGATTTTAATAAGTTGAATTTATTAAATCATTTTTATAAGCAAAATTTCAGGTCACTTAAATCTTGAGAAATAATTATGCTAAAATACCACAAATTTGATTTTAAATCCCTGCATGAGATACAAATTTTATAATTTGTATTAAATACAGATTAATAGCCAGATTTATATTTGGAGTGTTTAGTGGTTATTATTTATGAATTTTTGGAAACAATCCAACACATTTATGTATGTTTTGCTAACTTCAGAGAAAGCATTTATAATTTTTTTAAATGCATACAACCTTTTCATATTTAGAAAGCAGGTTAGCTTTTTCTCAGGTGGATCCCACAGGAAAGTTAAAAATGAACATCTGAAATTATAAAAGTTTATCTTCAGAAGGTTAAAGTTTGCCTTTTTATTTGAAAAATCATAGATTTATTTTTTGCCAAACATTTTATCCTGAAGCAATGAAAAACTGAGTAAATTTAAATTAGATAAAAATAATTTCAACATTTAAAAAATTAGTTCTCATTTTAGAATTTAAGTGTGGGAACTTCAGTAATTTTTCTTACTATATAAATAGAATAAATTACTTTAATCTTTTTGATTGATAGTTCCATTTACTCATTAATATCCTTATGCAAACTTACTCTATTCTACAATTGTGTAACAGTATTTTAAATCTAACATCATGTGGTTCATTTATCAGAATATTTTAAACTGAGAGATTTTATCCAAGTAAATTCTAAACATGTGTTTGTAGAAAAAATGTGTGTATAGTATAGTATGTGATTCAGATATCTTGTTTACCTTTTCACAGACATTAGTGTTTTCTTTACTCAACAATACCTTGTATTTAAGGGCAAGCTACCCAAGAATACTATTATGCAATATGCAGGACTCAAGCACATGGGAAAAAGAGTAAATCATGAGAATTGTTAACTGACCATTTTTTAACATTATTATTATTTTTTTTAATTTTTGGAGTCAGAGTTTTGCTCTGTCGCCCAGACTGGAGTGCAGTGGAAAGATCTCAGCTTACTGCAACCTCCATCTCCCAGGTTCAAGCGATTTTCCTGCCCCAGCCTCCGGAGTAGCTGGGACTACAAGTGCATGCCACCATGCCTGGCTAATTTTTTGTATTTTAGTAGGGATGGGGTTTCTCCATGTTGCCCAGGCTGGTCTTTAAGTCCTGAGCTCAGGCAATCTGCCCACTTCGGCCTCCCAAAGTGCTAGGATTATAGGTGTGAGCCACCACGCCTGGCTGACAGACCATTTTTAAGCAAATTTTCTGGAAATGTGTATCAAGTTTTATAACTATTTGTATATCTCCATTATACTTTTAAATAAAATTAAAGAACACAGTAGGATAGAACCAAAGATTTCAAGTTTTAAACTTCCCTGTAACAACTGACTTGTATATATATTAGTGATGATGAGACGGTGGGACATTTGGTAAATTAGGTTAAACTAAAAAGCATATATTGAAGTTTGTTATTACTCTAATACCAACTTCAGGCTGTTAGTCATACAGAATTTGGATCAAGATTTAAAAAAAAAATTTGTATGTGATAAAACCTGAAGATAGCTTTTATACATCATAAATTATTATTGTTTTCTTCTTTTCAATATTTTGAAAGTATTGTTTGCATAGGCTTTTTTTCTTTTTTGAGTTGGAGTTTTGCTCTTGTTGCCCAGGCCGGAGTGCAGTGGCACGATCTCAGCTCACTGCAACCTCCACTTCCCGGGTTCAAGTGATTCTCCTGCCTCAGCCTCCAGAGTAGCTGGGATTACAGGGATGCACCACCACAACCACCTAATTTTGTATTTTTCGTAGAGATAGGATTTCTCCAAGCTGGTCTCGAACTCCTGACCTCAGGTGATCCACCTACCTTGGCCTCCCAAAGTGCTGGGATTACTGGCATGAATAGACTTATTCATTAACAGATGTTTGTATATTTTTAAATTACTGAATGTTTAAATGTTAAATATTAACATTTCCTCGGCTTGCTCTCCTTGCTTAAGATGTTAGAAGACCTCCTTTCTCAGACCAATCTCTTGTGCAGCACACTCTCACCGTAACTGTAGTCATGTTTCTCCAACATACAAAACTACAAAAAGAAAAGCTCTAGTTTCTGCCCTTATTGCATAGTTTTTGCTTGTGTATCAATATATGCATCTCATCTATTTTAAATCCAGCAGAATATGAGAGTCACGTATAACTCTTTCCCACTTAACTTACAAATGAATTGAGGAAATAGATAACTGTTTCCTCTGCCTTATTTTTTTCTTCATTTGTTCATACTGATGTCATTGTTCTAAGCCTTTTTCCTCCTTTTTTGTCATGAAATTAGTAATTTTTACTCTTCCTCAGCTACTTTTTCTTAACAAATACATTTCACAATACCCAAATTAATCCCAACCCACATAATTAACATGATACATCCTGTGTCTTATTGTTTCACTTGCATTTATTGTATAACAAATATGAGGTTTGCTCTAGCAAACATTTATGTGTGCATTAAAAAAATTAACCACAAAAATTTTTCTAAATAAAAGACAGCACACAATGATTTAATTTGGACCTTTGTTTGAAGACCTTACATTTCTATTCTACCTCACCAAAACCAGATGATAGCTATTTAAATATTTTAAAAGCACTACTAAATCTTTTAATATTCTTTAAAATAAATACTATATTGAGTTTAAATCTTTCATTTATTCTCTGTGTATAATCTCATTAATAAGTCATGTAAAAGACTAGAGGGCTTTCATCTGTGTCTCTTAACAGTAGGGTACTGCTGTATATAGCAGCCAAAGTTGCTATGTATACAATTGTGAAGTCTGATGAAGAATCGTTTTCGAGGTATTTCTATTCCAGTCATAAACTTAACTTTAAAGTACATAATTGATTTAGATCTAATTTCCTCAAAAAATTTACCTCTAGGCTTACATTATAAAAAAAGTTCATCCCCAAAAAGAAGACACAAAAAAATTTTGTGAGAAAACTAGGTAAAATAAAGGACCTTTCAGAGGTTTTAATCATAGGGTTTCTTACTGAAAACTATAGTATTATTATATTACCCTATCTCTCAAATTCTGTTGTTTCTTTACTTGATGGTAAGATGCCAAGCCACAGCTGAATATTAGGCTATATTTAAATGGCAAAATATGTATAAGTTCTCACACATCCGTGACAAGCATAAAAAGCTTCACCCTCCAAGTATGTTTTATAGTTATTGACATATTTTCATGATAATCCAAACTGTATCATAGTAATACAAATCTAATCATTTATTCTATGGAATAAATATTTAATAGTGTAGTATCTGAACTTTGAAAAAATATTTTTACCACTAAAATTGCTGTGGATTTTCCGCACTTTCAATTTTAAACACATATTTTAAATGTGTGTTGAGTACAGGGTGTATTTGTTTTCAAATATTAATATTAATTTTCTCAACTTTTAGAAGCATTTTTTTTCCTAAGGGGAACATAAGGGTTTTCTCTCCCACTGGGGGTTTAGAATATGTCTTATAAGAAGGTAAGATGTTTTTTTCTGAAAAGTACAAGTCAGTTTTTAATAGATAAATGGAATAAACTACATTATTTTTAAAATCTCAAATTGTGCTAGGCTGTACTTCACAATATAAAATATGATTTTCTAACTCTCTCTCTCTCTATATATATATATATATTCCATTTACTTATTATTATGAAATCTACTTTGACACTTCAGTACATTTCTAGTTGACTCCCTTCCATGATGATGATCATATGAGATTCTAGTTAAACTTAACTGTTATTGAAAACACTAACATTTTTACTCATTACTTACATTTTGTAAAGCTTTTGCCTCATGCTTACTTCAGCTCATTTTACCAGTTGTCAAAGATATTTATTCTTAGTCATCCATTAATTAAAAAATTATACTTAAATTAGTCATAAAAATTGGGTGTTAGTTTCTTCTATCACATCTTAAATATACTAGAAGACCTTTTTAAGAGGTAAACACGTGGAACTCTTTTGTAAATAATGAGTATATATGACAACCTACCTACATGTAATAAATGCAGATTAAAAACTAACAAAGTAAATAAAAATGAAGAAACATTTAGAGAAACAAAAATGAGCCTTGTTGCAGAGGGATAGTTGTATAACATTGGCCTTCCAAAATTGTATTGATTTACCAATGAATTAGAGCCAACAGGACAACAAACTCAGTACATATTCATAATACATCACCCATCTAGTGTTCTGAAACTTCTAGCAACATGAGGCAGAAATACAGGTGCTCGGCTCACAGCTATGTACATTCTCTCACAGGAGGGGTCCAGATTCCGTTTTGAAGTTTTATGACACAATTTATATTTTCTGTATACATCAGGGAGGTCATTAGAGATTGAATCTCTCTATATTTTTTAAGTAAGAAGAAAATTATCTTGACATGTCTCATTATTTCTTTCTTTCTACTAATATTGTTCACTTCACCAGATTATAGAAGGCATGCTGTAAACAAATGAAGAAATGGAAAGCAAAAGGATCTTACTTGTATATTTTCAAATAGAGTGTAAAGTAATATTATAAGTAGTATTAATACAAATTATTGAGGACAGGACCCTCTCGTACTCATTTTTGTGTTGAACGCAGTCAATAGGTTAGTGTTTTCTCTGGTAAAACACTGAGACTCTGAGATGTGAAACTACCAGACTGAGATATTAAACTAAACATACTTGACAGGAAGAGCCATTTTACGTAAATTACTCAATCCAGCCCACATGCAGTCCACAAGTTTTAAGGGTGTCTAATGATTGACTTAAAGTAGTCTCAGAACTCTCCTCCTTCATACAGTTTTGGCAACCTATTATGATTGGGAGGATATATTAATTTCCCGAGGAAAGCGCCACAGTTTTCATTGGGTTTCAAATAAAGAAGTTGCACTTCTTCTTATTTTAAAGAAAAAACACCATAAATTTTGCAGGTTATCTGAAGATTTTCCTAAAGAAATACAACTTGTAGTCAAAATTCCAACTATTAGCTCAAACACAGCTGGTGGCATTCCTACATCAAAGAGAAGGACGTTGTTTTAACAGAAAAGAGGGCCACAGGAAATGTGAGTCGTTAAGGTGTTAGAAGTAGGTGTGCATAAGCAGAGTACATGAGACTCTGATTCCTTAGCTACCAAGATGAGAAACACATGATCATGAGAAACTCATGATCAACCTATTTATAAACTAAATCCTCTGTGTAACTCAAGCACAGGACAATTAGTTCATTTATTAGTTTAAAATTAAAAGATTTGGGTTATATCTCCTAATGCCACCCTGCCCGTAAATAACGAGTTAATGGGTGCAGCACACCAACATCACACATGTATACATATGTAACAACCCTGCACGTTGTGCACATGTACCCTAGAACTTAAAGCATATTAAAAAAGAGAGAGAGAAAAAAAAAAAAAGATTTGGGTTATTGGCTTCAATTACTGTGAACTTGGTCAGCATAATTAAGACTGAATTTTTATCCTAAGAATCACTTCTTAAGTAAAAAACAAACTGTGTAACTTTATTGCTCATATTACTCCACCACTTTGTACACACAGTATTTGCAAGATAGGTAATTTTGAATTGTCTATAAAAAGCAAGGCTCTGATAGCCCAGATGTGGTAAATTTGTCTGAAGCCTTTTTCTTTCAGATCTTACACATGTATCATTTTCAACAACACTTGGTGATATTGCTCAAAGCGCAGATTTCTAGGCACCACACAGACCTACCAGATGAGAATCTCTCTGTGTGAGAATTAGCAATCTGTAACTAAATAGGCTGAGCTGTTATATGTAAGTGATATCCCAAGTTGAGTCACTTTGCACTGTTCTAAAGTGTCTTTGTTTATTATGGGTTATTTTCCGGAAAAACTGAAGACTACAAAGTAATTTTTAAAAGTTTCATTCTGGTGTTACTTATGGAAAATCTGTTATTGATGCGAGTTTACTTTTAGACATGAATCTTATGCTTCTCTGAGTTCTGTGGCTCATGTCATCTTCAGAAGTGTTCACTGATACTGGACAAAGAGTGGATTAATCAAGAGTTTCCGGCGCATAGTAACTGGGTGCCTCACCGTCAATTCTTTTGAATGAATTAGTCTGTTGGACTATATCCTGCAATCAGGCCTCCTGTCATGATTTTGTCTGCCTAGAGTGTAGATGTATTTCGGAGAGAAAGAAGGAACACATAGTGAGCGCTTTAATTAGAGACTCACACAATTTTGGGTGTCCAGGATTGTGTGGTCACATCGATTGTTGCATATTCTTCATGTCATGTTGGAACTATGTGACAGACCTTATGGTGCTTTGGTAAAACTTTGGCATGTTCCAATATTGATTAATTGGTGTTTCCGTAGCTAGATCATTACCATGTAAAGTGAGAAAAGATCTCATTGTTCTTTGTAGAAATTATGCCATATGAAATAGGAAATCCAGAAAAATAACTCACTTGCATGGGTCTTCATGCCCACTGTGTGTATATTCTGATGTCAACACTGACTGGTGAACAAAGAGGAGATTAACAAAGAAAAAGACATTAGACAGACATGTTTTTAATTTTGTTTATTTGGTTTTGTTTTGTTTGGTTTTTCATTTCTGACTACAGATAACTGAGAGGATCATGGATCATCAACTAAAAATGCAACTTTATTCAACGGACTCTGAGGAAGACTTTATTAGAGTCTAATTTTTGTTCAATATATCACAAATGGCAAGGGAAAGTTTCTTAGTAAATCAGCAAATTGATTAGCTACAAATAATAAACATAAAAATATAAAGAAGATAGTAGATGCTGTTTTGCTATAATGTATGATTTTACAATTTAGAAAACTGAGATCCAAGCAGATTAACTGGCTTATCTAAGGTCACAAAGAAAATTAGTAAAACGGGGGACAAAACCTCTGGTGTACTGTCTTCTAGTATCTTTTGAATGTGTTCCACTGTTTCTTGTTTTCCAGAATTTGGGACAGTGCAAACACAGTTGATGGTGAGAGCGAATGGGTTGTGCCACGAAAATATCTTTCTGTGGAAGTAGAAACTCAATTTTGAAACTTTGCAGGGAAAAAATCTCATCTCTATAATGATGTGAGAGAAAAAAAGATGGCTTGGAATGTTGATTACCTGGAACAGAGCATGAACAGTAAGTTTGCAGTTACAGCCTCAAACAAAATATTAGCAAAGGAAAGCGGAAATAATCTATTTCAGGTAGCTAATACCTTGAATATTGTCAGAATGACAGTGATTTCTTTCACCAGAGTATCCCACTGCTTTAAACAGACAATTAACTCATAATTCTGTTTCAGCACTACAGATAGTATGTATTGTTTTTTTCTCTTGAGTTCTATAAAAAATTCACTTCATTACACTAATGACAAAATTACTATCTTAATTGTATACAATTATTTAGAGAAATACAAAAATAGTACCTCTATATAAGTTACCACCAATATACTTATGTTTAATTCTCTCTAAATACTCATTTTATTGACTAACAATATATACATGTACATGAATTTCAATCTTAAAATATAAAAGTATAATAAAAATATCATCCATCTTATATTTTGTGAAAAGTACTAAAGTAATTATTAAGAAACACCAGGTCAGTGTATTACTTGTGTTTTCCCTGAAGACTTGCAAGGATAGAAAATAAAAACATAAATGTTTAATCTTGTTTTTAAATGTTTAGAAATTTTTACTGAACGTCAAGCCCTGGTATATCAACTTGAAATAAAATGAAAGGCATTGGAGGAATATGTTTATATTCCTATTTTTATTGCTTATTGATGTGAAATTCAGATAATTTAAAAAATAGAGTTGACATACTGGAAAAAACTATACATGCACTGTGATCAGAAACATACATACTAGGAGAGTGCCTGGCATATGGCCAATGTAGGGTGTGTTTCTGATGATGAAGAGATATCAATCACCAGGCCTCTAAATAGTTTACATTTAATATGTATTAAAAAGCATTGAACAGGCTGGGTGTGGTAGCTCACACCTGTAATCCCAGAACTTTGGGAAGCCAAGGCCAGCAGATCAGCTGAGGTCAGGAGTTCGAGATCAGCCTGACCAACATGGAGAAACCCTGTCTCTACTAAAAATAAAAATTAGGTAGGCGTGGCGGTGCATGCCTGTAATCCCAGCTACTCAGGAGGCTGAGGCAGAATTGCTTGATCCCAGGAGGCAGAGGTTGTGGTGAGCTGAGATCTATCCATTACACTACAGCCTGGGCAACAAGAGCAAAACTCTGCCTTCAAAAAGAAAAAAAAAAAAAGCTTTGAACTTATTTTTTTAAATTAAGAATATTTTGGGATACACAAAAGTAGGTGGACAAAATATATACAATATTTAAGTATATGAGTTTACCAGCTCTTGAAAGATGATGTGAGGTCATTGTACGTAAGATTTTAAACACCTAATGTTGTGCTTACATGATGTTAAGTTGGTATAACATAAAATTAAGCTCCACAGGGAACTGGTAAAACAGAATTAAGATCCATTAAATAAATGGAAAATAATATATTTATTTTTTTCTCTACAATATGAAATAAGGTTGAAAGGCAAAAAAGCAATCAAAAGATGCAGAAGCATCATGAAGAGATTGTTCTAGAGAATAAATATGGTATTATCATTTTGATTATTAACATGAATATGTTATAAAAGCTAAGGAATATAGAATTTTAATTATTTTCATTATCATAATTTATGAGTTTTGGATACTTTTTTTAGCTACAATCAGATTTGTACTTCATTACATAATGAGTATTATGTGAGATAATTTGTTCTGAAATTAAATATACATCATATGTGTGTTCGGAGGAACTATGCATTGCATTGTAATAGAACTCCACTCTAAAACTTAAAGCCAGCTTGATATAAATTTACCTTAATAAAAGTCTAGTCAAAATTTTATTGCTCCAAAGATGATCCCCTCTCTTGAATTCTTTAGAACTTGGGTTTTGACAAAGAATTGTATGTACCTCATAGATCTTTTCTTGAGAACTTAGATTTTGCTGAAGAATTGTCTGTACCTCATAGATCTTTACAGGGAAACTAAAAAGACTGTTTCCAATAATAGTGCAAGTAGTATTAGTTTCTTTGGTTGTTTGAATTAAAATTGTGCTGAAATTTTAAAAATTAATTATAATTCCAAGAAGTTTAGATTCAATTTAATCCTAATTTTATGTAGTGCAATTACAATTTACACCAACTTCATCATTAATATTTTTGACCTTTTGATACGTAGCAAAAGTCAATCAGATCAAACAATTTCTGAAAAAAATGTTTGATCATGATGCTTGCACATATATGACAATAGGCCTCGAGGTTTAACGGAGCTTATTTTTTTTCTTTATTCTGATCCTTTCCTTAACAATAATCATAGAGTCTTTCTTTTTCTTTTTGAAACTTGTATTTTCCCTTCCTCATGCTTTTGTTTTCCTTGAAAACTCCTATTATTCACATGAATCCATCTCCTTGCCCAAGGCTGATTAGTTCAGGAGAGAGCTTAACCCATACAGAGATTTTCCCTGGGAGTTTTCAAAATATTCAGGCTTTCTGGTAGCAGATGTTATCGGATATAATAATATCTATAAGAGGCTTTAGATCTATGAGAAGTCAAGTGTCTTCCCATGAGAAATAAGCTTGCAGTGACAGAAAATAAAACATACAAGTGGGGGAAAACATCGTTGGAAAACTGAAAGGGAGGCCAAATGGCATTCAAGCCGCTGGCTCTAGTGTGGTTTTGTTTTGTGTGTGTTGGTTTTAAGGTGTAAAAATATTCTTTTCTTACTTTATATTTTGATTATTCAATCTATTTTTCTTCTTGAATTTGCTGTTTTTCTAAGTGAGTTACAGTTCAATTTCTGTAACTTCTAATCCAAATAATCATGAACAATAGAATAGACCTAAATAAGGTTTTATGTTTACAAATATTTTAGCAGGATGGATTCAAACATTTCTGTTCTTTGATGAAAAAACCTCATCATCTCTTGTAGATTAATTTTGTGTCACTATTGCATTAATATTTTATGCATAGTTGTTATTGTTATTTCTGTAGTGGCAGAAGGTGACTTCTAGGATACTATTTTCTTCAGTTACATTCTACCTAACCACAACACCTTTCTTAATTTCTATTAGTGGTTCCCTTTTCTCTGTGTCTTCGGTCTCCAAAGTTTTTAGGAATCTTGGAACCTCTGCTCTTTACAATGGATAATAGATTCCAAGTGACTCAGCACTTTGATACTATCTGTATGCTAACTAACTCAAATTTAAATCTCCAAGGCATGCATGCAAATTTTCGGAATGCAAGGCATGTATGCCAAATGGCCTATATGATACCTTCACTGGAGCTGTTTAGTAGTGAACATCCAAACTTAGCTTCAGATTCCTCATATCCTAAATGTATTGCTCCTATAATCATCCTCATATTGGCAAATGCCACTTCCTTCTGCCAGCTATGCAAGTGAAAAAAATAAAATAAAATAGAAAAGACTTGGAGTAATTTTTGAGTATTTTTTTTACAGGCTATTTTATGTTTAGAAGGAAATTCTACTAGTTTTAAATTCAGAACTTTTTCGAAATCTGACCATATCTTATAATTTAATTTGTTACTTCTTTGATCAAAAATCTCATCATCTCTTGCCGCTTTTGCAATAGCCTCCTGACTTACCCCACTTCGACCTTCAGCAACTAAATTATTGTAATAGCCTCTGAATGACTGTCTTAACTCAGAGAAAGAGATATTTTAGAAAGATTATGTCTTTGCTCTATTCAGATCTCCCAAAAGCAGCCCATCTCTTTTGAATAAAAGCCCAAATCCTTACAAGGACCTTGAAAATCTTACTTGATCTGGCCACAGGCTAACTCTGATTTTATATCTTGCAAGTCTCTTCCTCTCTAAACAAACATATTGCTTTCATGCTATTTCTTGAATAGTTTACATATGAACCCACTTTGTGATCTTGAATTGTCTGCCCTGTCTGTCTAAAAGGGATAGAAATATTTGTGTGACTTGCTCCATTAATTCCTTTAACTACTGTTTCGCCTTAATACAATATCCTCTATTTTTTTCTTATTCTTGATATGTTATATATTATTTTAAAAGGTTACCTATATTTTCTTTTATTTTAAAACTTCGCAGGGTAGGTATCTGCACTTTTCCTCGTTGTAAATCGTGTATTTATAATGTGTAATTTTTAATCTCCCATTAGTTTCAATGAATGTTTTCCCTTTATTATTACAGTTTTCTATCAAGTACCATACATACAGACTTCTACATATTTGATATATTAAGTCATTGGTTTTAGTTAAGCTTTGTACCTCAGTGGAGTAGACCTAAAATTTTTATTTCACAGAAACCTAAGACTCAGAGAAATTCTATCAATTACCAGAAGTCATACAATTAAATATTTGGGAAACAGGGTTCAAACATACATCCTTTGTTCCTGAAACAAATGGGCTTTTCTTATTAGAACACAGCTCTGTTCTATATTTTTCAAAGGTATTAGAGATTTTGTCACCTCTAAATTTAAATACTATTCCATAAACTTTAACTTTTTAATGTCATAGCTATGTATGCAAGCTGATTAATTTCTCTGATCTTTAACAATTAAGTTTAATTAATGAATTGTGGTATATATGAAATTATGTGATATCCACTGCATACATGGAATATTCAGTTGCACTATTTAGTATTTTATATTTCATGACAAGCCTTATAAAATAACAAGTACAAGATTTATAACTAACGGCTGGGCGCGGTGGCCCAAGCCTGTAATCCCAGCACTTTGGGAGGCCGAGACGGGCGCATCACGAGGTCAGGAGTTCGAGACCATCCTGGCTAACACGGTGAAACCCCGTCTCTACTAAAAAATACAAAAAGCGGCCGGGCGCGGTGGCTCAAGCCTGTAATCCCAGCACTTTGGGAGGCCGAGATGGGCGGATCACGAGGTCAGGAGATCGAGACCATCCTGGCTAACATGGTGAAACCCCGTCTCTACTAAAAATACAAAAAAAATCTAGCCGGGCGAGATGGCGGGCGCCTGTAGTCCCAGCTGCTCCGGAGGCTGAGGCGGAGCTTGCAGTGAGCTGAGATCTGGCCACTGCACTCCAGCCCCGTCTCAAAAAAAAAAAAAAAAAAAAAAATACAAAAAGCTAGCCGGGCGAGGTGGCGGCGCCTGTAGTCCCAGCTACTCGGGAGGCTGAGGCAGGAGAATGGCGTAAACCCGGGAGGCGGAGCTTGCAGTGAGCTGAGATCCGGCCACTGCACTCCAGCCTGGGCGACAGAGCGAGACTCCGTCTCAAAAAAAAAAAAAAAAAAAAAAAAAAAAAAGATTTATAACTAACAAGATATTTGGAATTAAGGAAAGATCTGACTCTGCCCTTATTAGAATCTCTTTTAGAGCAAGATCCTTGTCTTTATTTGTCTTTGATGCAAGTTATTGCTCTTTAATGCAAATACATGGACAACAGTATCAAACATATTCTGTATCCTCAGCACCATCCAACACTCAATACGAATAATCCAGTTTTATGGTTTTAGTACCTTGAAGTGTTATTTTAATAGAAGTTAGCAACAATTCATAACAACATAATGAATTTACCATGTAGAATAGCTTCAATGGGAGATAAAATGTTTTAATTTAGTGACTGTCAGAGAACATTTAAAAAATGGTAAATTGTTAATTCTAAAATTATTTATATTACCCATTTAGTTTAATAAGTGTTCACCCTGGTCGTAGCTAAATATTTTTCATTTTAGTAATAATGTTAAATTATTATGATTTTAAGTTTTTATAATATTCTATCATGTTTGATTTACTCTCAATTCTATGACATAAGGAGGAAGAATAAATATTAGGTTGCAAAAGTAATTGCGAATTTAGACCGTGAATTTTAAATCATTATACCTAGGCTCAAACACATATTTATTATTCAAAATAGGAACCATTACAATCAACCCATTTTTGCCAATGAGAAATAAGTTTGTTTATTCCCGTAGTGTAAAATTTTATGCTTCAGGATTTGACGAACTCTTGGAAAGCATTTTCTGCATGCTGCTGGTTGTGGACGTGTTTTCCCTGCAAAAAGTTGTCAAGATCCTTGAAGAAGTGGCAGTCAGTTGGTAAGAGATCAGGTGAACATGGCGGATGAGGTAAAACTTCATAGCCCAATTTGTTTAACTTTTTAAGCCTCAGTTTTGCAATGTGCGGTCAGGCATTGTAGCGGAGAAGAATTGGGCCCTTTCCGTTGACTAGTGCCAGCTGCAGGCATTGCAGTTTTCGGTGCATCTCATTGATATGCTGAGCATACTTCTCAGATGTAATGGTTTTGCTGGGATTCAAAAAGTTGTATAGTGGAGCAGACCAGCAGCAGACCACTAAACAGTAAGTACTATTGTTTTTGGTGCAAGTTTGGCTTTGGGAAGTGCTTTGAAGGTTCTTCTCAGTCCAGTCACTGAGCTGATGATCACCAGTTGTTGTGTAAAATTCACTTTTTGATACCCATCACAGTCCAATCGAGAAATGGTTTGTTGTTGTTGTTGTATAGAATAAGAGAAGACAATGCTTTAAAATGACGGATTTTGTTTTTTGTTTTGTGTGTATCTTTTTTTTTAATTTTTGCTCAGCTCATGAGGAACCCACTTTTAGAGCTTTTTCACCTTTCCTATTTGCTTCAAATGCCAAACGACCATAGAATGGTCGATGTTGAGTTCTTCAGAATGTAGTTGTAAGAGGATCAGCTTCGATGATTGCTCTCATTTGGTTGTTGTCAACTTTTGATGGCCAGCCACCATGCTCCTCATCTTCAAGTCTCCCGTCTCCTTTGAAAACTTCTTTAATGACCACTGCAGTGTATGTTTGTTAGCAGTTCCTGGGCCAAATGTGTTGTTGATGTTATGAGTTGTCTCCACTGCTTTATGACCTACTTTGAACTTGAATAAGAAAATCACCCAAATTTGCTTTCTGTCTAATATCATTTTCATAATCTAAAATAAATATAAAATAAACAGCAAGTAATAAGTCATTAGCAAAAAAAAAAAATAAAGCAAGAAATGCACATTAAAATGATGTATAATATAACCACATTTATTTAAGAATGTATTTCAATATCAAATGGCAAATTTCAGTATTATGAAAACCACAATTATGTTTTCACCAACTTAATATTAACCTATTTTTATGGATTAATAAACTATACCCCAAAATGTACCCAAAGGCAAATAATTAGTCCATGAATAATTTAAATTAGAACCAAGTTATTTGGACCTGTAGTCTACTGAATTTGAATATTATACTATATAGTACCTCAATGAATACCTAAAGGGCCCTTTTCAGCAACAAAATTCTGCTTGTATTTTTACATATTTTCCATGTTAAATAATTATACAAAGAATTTCCAACTTATATTTAAAATAAAATATTTTAACCTTTTTCTTGTTAAGATAATATATAATGGCATTTGAATTGATAAAGTAATTAACTAGCACCAGTACCAAGAAGTGGCTAGCATAACTGACATTTAAATATTATATGGCTTTTTTTGAGAACTTTAAAAGTATTATTAACTGAAATATTTATTTATGGCTTTATACAACTATTCTTTTGGACCTAGACACTGCTTCTTCAAATAGAGTGAGAAGAGATAAATGATAGAGAGCAGAAAGTAATCATAATTTCCTCTTTTAAGACATGATTAAAAGGGCAATTTAGAATGTAATAATTAATGTCAGTGATAATTGCTTTACTGTATACATGCTGAGACATTTTGTGTCATTTAACAAGTTTGAATTTGCAAATCAAACTTTTAAAAACTGGTTAATTCCTCCTAGGCAGTATGCCTACAATTTATATAGGAGCCAATTAGTGCATTATGTTGGATGCAATGGGTAGCCATAAATGAATTCCTTCAACTTATACTGGAAGTACTCTTTAAGAAGACTCTTTACAACCTTTAGTAAGCATTGCTTTTACTATAGGGTTATAATTTTGATTAAACCAATACTGTAACAAGCAACTATCAAGTTAAAGTTACAAAAGGTAGATATTATATTAAGTAATCATTAAAACACTGATATACATGTACTTACACATACATACTGCAAAAGATAGTTATATTTATTTGACATATATTATTTTGAATAGTTAATAATTAATATAACCAGCAAGAAAATGTACATTACTTACACATCAAAACTAAACCAAAATATTTATTAGACTGATTAATACTATGAGATTATCAAAGAGTCTATGGAAGTAAGAGCATAATATTGATAAGAAACCTAAATTTTGGATTCAGGAACGACTTCCAAAAAAGTGATATTTATGTTGATGGATAAACAATAAGTACATAGTAACTAGGGAGAGGTGGCATATAAACGAGGGAAAATTCCTACATATCCAAAGGCAAAAGAAAATACTGTCTTCTCCAGGAACTTCATGTCTATGTTATAAATCACTAGAGGATAAATGGAGAGAAATCAGGAAATAGATTATGAAGGCCCTGGTGAAACATGAAGAGGTTGGACTTTATGCTGAAGGTAACAGGAATGATTGAAAGGATTTGATAGTAATTATTGTCAGATTTGTCTCTTAGTAAGACAATGCTGACTGCAGTGTGGAAAATGAATTGAGTGAAGTCACTTCAAAATAAAGAGGAAGTATTTATGAATTTATTGCTATCATCCAAAAATGTAATGAATCATAACGAGGAAGTAAAAGTGTAAGTGGGGAAAAGTAGATAGATTTCAAAGATAAGAAAATAGTTACCACAAATTACATGATGTGGGGGTAAAGGAAAATGTATTAGTTTCCTATTGAAGCCATAATAAATCACCAGCAATTCAATAGCTTAAAACAACGGCTGGGCTCAGTGGCCCATGCCTGTAATCCTAGCACTTTGGTAGGCCGAGGCAGGTGGATCACGAGGTCAGGAGATTGAGACCATCCTGGCTAACATGGTGAAACCCCATCTCTACTGAAAACACAAAAAATTAGCCAGGCACGGTGGCACACACCTGTAGACCCAGCTACTTGGGAGGCTGAGGCAGAAGAATCATTTGAACCCGTGAGGTGGAGCTTGCAGTGAACTAAAATTGCGCCACTGCACTCCAGTCTGGGTGACAGAGTGAGACTCCATCACAAACAAACAAACAAACAAACAAACCCACAAAACTGCTATTTCATAGTTCAGTAGATTAGAACTTTGTCACAGGTCTCACCAAGCTAAAATCAAGTTGTCAGCAGGGTTGAATAGTTTTCTCTAAGGCCTGTGGGATAATCTGTTTCCTTCCCTTTTCCTACTTGAGGAATAGTCTTCATTCTTTGCTTCCTGACACCTTCCTCCACCTTCAAAGCCATTAATGCTGCATCTTTCAAGTCATGCTTTTATCATCACATTGTCCTCTCTTACAACAATTGGGAAAGAGTAGAGGATTTTAAGGACTGAGTTAGATTGGGTCCACTTGGCTAGTGCAAAGTAATCTCCTCCTCTTAAGATTACTGATTTAATTATGTCTTTGCAGTTCCTATTGCCATAGAAAGCAACTATTTCACAGGTTCTGGATATTAAGTTAAGATATGGATATCCTTGATGGCCATTATTCTGTGTACCACAGAAAGAAAAAGGTCAAAGGTGAGACACTTATTTCTGAACTGGAAAATCTGAGACAAGGAAAGTAAAAATTATGTTCCCTGAGATAGATAAGAAGGGAATTAGAAATGGTAGGACATTATGACTAACATAACATGGAGAGAGAACAAAAAGAAGAGGAAGATTATGACAGAGGAGTGGGTTAGTGATTAACTAGAAAAGAAAATATATAATTAGGACCAGATTTGAACAAAAAGATATTGAAATATTACTTTTGTAATGGTCTCCCTCAGAGCCATACATCTGTGAATCATTAACTTTTGTTAGAAAGTGTGAAAGTTTTGGACTTGGATTTCCATAAAACAACTTTAAAACAATTTATTGAGCTAAAATTCATATACCACAAAATTAACCATTTTAAAGTGGATACATTCACAACATGTTGTAACCATTACCTTTAGCTATATCCAAAATATTAGTTTCATCATCCCAAAATGAAACCCCAAATCTGTTAAGCAATCACTCCCCATTTCCCTTACTCCCTGCCCCTGACATGCACTAATTTGCTTTCTCTCTGTTTCATAACAGTTTTAACCCTTGGGCATATAGGTGTCTTTCCTTTTTTCTTGCAAAAATTGAGTGGAGAAAGATCTACATGAATAATGGTGAACATGTTACAGAGTTATTGGGAAATGTGCTGGATCTTCATAGGATATTTTCATTAAAAAGAGTAGATAGATTTATTCTTGTGTGCATATTATGTATATATGTAATTATATATGTATGTGTATAATAATCTGGTTGTATTTTTGAGGATTCTAATATTATTTAGATTTCTATAACAGAGAGAAATAGTCAACTGTCCTGAGTGATCTAGAAGCTCAATCAGCACATTATTAGACATGGCAAACAGTTTGATTTATCAGTAAAGAGAATACAGCTTATGTTAAAAGTGATTTGCCACTTATCTCAACAATGTATTTACAGTTTACATAATTTAAGATGTGTAAATTCTTTCTCTTTTATTTGACATTTAAAAAATTCTTAAATCTTGGGGGTTTTACAAAGAAAATTTTCAAGCTTCTTTATTAATTTGTTTTTACTATTCAGATTTATAAAATAATTAGGATTGAAGATTATGAGTGGTGTAGGGAAGACATAAAACTCTCTAAATAGTAGATCAAAATAATAATCTTTAAAAGTGAGTCCAAAGTTTAGCTCTAGCACCTCAGTATGCACATTATACAAAATGTTTCTCTTTTCCTCTGGACCCTAGCTCCCTGATATTTTCATCTTACTTTCTTACTTGTCTGTATCAAATTTTGCTATCATAAATGATCTCAGATTTATTACTAGCAATGTCTGAAGAGGTAACATGAGTTCAAAATAAAACTAATTATA
This sequence comes from Rhinopithecus roxellana, assembly GCF_007565055.1. Lineage (NCBI taxonomy): Eukaryota > Metazoa > Chordata > Mammalia > Primates > Cercopithecidae > Rhinopithecus > Rhinopithecus roxellana. The sequence continues at coordinate 76,591,654 of NC_044569.1, read as the reverse complement.
ATTTAACATGGATTAACATCTTAATCTAAATGGATACATTTATTTATTTATTTATTTATTTATTTATTTATTTATTTATTTATTTATTTTAGGCTGGAGTGCAGTTGTTTGATCTTGGCTCACTGCAACCTCTGCCTTCCAGGTTCAAGCAATTTTCCTGCCTCAGCCTCCCAAGTAGCTGGGATTACAGGCACGAGCAACCACATTTGGCTGTTTTTTTTTTGTATTTTTAGTAGAGACAGGGTTTCACCATGTTGGCCAGGCTGGTCTGGAACTCCCGAGCTCAAGTCATCTGCCAGCCTCGGCCTCCCAAGATGCTGAGATTACAGACGTGAGTCACGGAGGCTGCCCTAAATGGATAAAGTTTTAATAGTGAAATTGCTCAGAGTAAATAGCAGACATATTGAAGGTCCCAGGAAAAAGTACTGAGGCATATGCTGCTCTATGTATAATAGGTCTTTGTTAGACACAGGTTAAATATGACAATGGACTATCTCATGTATATTCATGTATATTCATGTATATTCAGTTAGTGAGTATACATGAATAAAACAAGAAATGCCATAATCTGATTGTTGTTTAACCTTGCTTAACAGTGGGGTAAAATAAACTATGTCTTATAATTCAGTGATCATTTACTGAATAACATCCTAATGCATGTAAGAAAATATGTTGGGGGAAAATATATAAGATATAGAATACATGCTAAAACTTAAAATTCCTGAGGGAAAGTATCTTGATAAAGTACTATATTCAAGAAAGTATTTACAAGATACTGGAAATGTGGTATAAGAATGTTATTGGAATTCATAAGAAAGAGAAAAAAAATTCAATGGGTTACTGAGGGAACCTGAATAGAGGTGGTAAGAAGTTGGAAGTGGAAGAGAGTCTGACTTCTAAACAATGATGACCCTAATCAAAATAGTGCAATATAACCAAAAACCAAGTAATTATTTATAAATGGTATTTCAATTTCTAGATGAGACTTGCATTTGTGCTTATTATCAATGAAACACATTAATGACCTTTGAGAGATTCACTGGAATCCAGGATCTGTGTGTAATTTATTGAATGATGCAGCATTATGAATAATAATGTAATGTGAATTAAATAAATAAATAGCATTAGCAAACTGTGGAGGCCAGATCTATATTGTTGCCATACAAACATGTTTTTTAAAACCATGCAGTTGTAATAGCAGTGTTGCCACCTTTTCCTCCTCCTGAGACAAGTGAAATTAGCTAGTCGCAACATATTTAAAAATAAAGAATGAGAAGAGATATTTTTCTCGACACTACAAGAATCTTCACATGCACTGATTAGACAGTAAGCAAATACATAACAATCTCTTCTCTATCCATTATTCTAAATCTTCATCATTAAATTACCCCACACAGTCTCATGAATTTTGTAATTTTTTTAAATCAATATTTTTATATTTTAGAGGATTCTGTAAATACTTTTGGTAAAGTGTGAGCATTTTCACAAATTTAACATTAACAAAAAATAATAATATTAAAAATAATACTTGAAATTTACTCAGTCCATACAATGGAGCAGATAATCTTCTAAGCATTTTACCTAGAATGTTCCAGTTTAATGTTTAGGGCAACACTGTAAACCGAGTGTTTCTATTACCATTAGTCTCTTTTGGACGTTAAAGCACTGAGATTTCTAGAATTCAATACATAAGTGTTCTGTATTTCAGGTGCCAGAATATTTTTTGTTCCACATACAGATTGGCAGATGTGTGCCTTCTCAGCAACTCTGCAACATTCTTTTTCATCTGACTCAAAACCTGCTCTCTTTGGATTTACGGCCTCTTTCAGTCTCTCTTGACCAATACATCTTCCCGGAATCACCCATATCTTGTAAAAATAAATGACTCTTTTAGCTTCTGATCTTTGTTCTTGTAAGGCGTTCAAGCCCACGTGAAGAAGAAAACGTATTTTTAAAACTCACACCCTTTGTTTCTGGGCCAGCCACCTATTCACCAGCCTTCCCATTTCCTCTCTTCCAAAATAAAGCACAGAAAAAATTCCCCATACATCTCGGTAATGAAGATGGTGGGGTGCCATTCACTGCAAATACAGCTCTGACCCAGGCTGGTAGATAGTATGTTATCTGTGTGAAATCTACAACTCTATCATATTTAGACATCTTTTGACAGATATTAAGCATTTTGGTTTTTACATAGAATGAAATCATCTGTTAGATAAAATATGTCTCTAAATATTTAGTTTTGCACAGATAGACTTTTTACTCTTAAATTTGCTTTCTAGTGTATTGTACATTGGTTTGCAGCTTCAGAGAGCAAGTACCTATCACTTAAGTAAAAGCAAGTGTACAAATATACTTCCAGTTAATCATTTTATAAGAAGAAAATATTCAAAAGAGAATCTAAAGCCAGGCACAGTGGCTCATGCCTGTAACCCCAGCACTTTGGGAGGTTGAGGCCGGTGGAACATTTGAGGTCAGGAGTTCAAGATCAGCCTGGGCAACATGGTGAAACTCCCACTCCACAAAAATACAAAAATTAGTCACGTGTGGTGGTACATGCCTGTAATCCCAGTTACTGGGGAGACTGAGTCAGGAGAATTGCTTGAACCTGTGAGGCAGAGGTTGCAGTGAGCTGACATTGTACCACTGCATTCCGGCCTGGGCAAGACTCGTCTCAAAAAAAAAAAAAAAAAAAAAAGGAATCATACTGAATAAAGCTGACACCTCTTTATGAACGTCTTTAAATAGAATACATCAAGTAATCTATAAAGGGATAAAGGGAACTATGGGGAGAACATTAACTGATATGACAACAAATAAATGGTTCAAAAGCATTTCACAGGTAAAATTTATTATATTAATACTCATTATTAATAGACACTTTAATATTGTTTACTACAGGTACAGTTCCCTAGCATTCAACGTATGGTTCAGTAGAATTCCAAAACAACTATTTTGTTATCTGTGGGTCGTAATTTGTCACTACAAATGGGAAAATACAGAGAAATATGTTATGTACTGTCCTATAGTTTTAAAAAATCTGTTCAGAGTGCTGGATCCTGTCGTTTAGTTCTGGGAGGGAATGTCTATGTCTTTCTCCCACCCTCCAGGTTCATCATCCATATTTATCCAGCAGTGGCAATGACCAAGAATAAGAAGCTCCAGTATCAGTGCAGCTCACGGGAATCTATTTAGCAGACAAGTTTAGAAATTGATGCTTTAGCCAGGCACAGTGGCTCATGCCTGTAATCCCAGCAGTTTGGGAGGCCAAGGCAGGTGGATCACTTGAGGTTAGGAGTTCAAGACCAGCTTGGCCAATATGGTGAAACCCCATCTCTACTAAAAATACAAATAATAGCTGAGTATGGTGGCAGGTGCCTGTAATCTCAGCTACTTGGGAGGCTGAGGCATCAGTCACTTAAATCCAGGAGGCAGAGGTTGCAGTGCGCCGAGATGGCGTCACTACACTCCAGCCTGGGCAACAGAATGAGACACTGTCTCAATAAATAGATAGATAGATAGATAGATAGATAGATAGATAGATAGATAGATAGATAGATAAAAATAAGAAATTGATGCTTTACACATTGCTTTGAGGAGAGCCCTTTCTTAGGGAAAAGGCTCAGACTACATACAAAAAAAGCGGTGAGTTTGTTATCTAAATATAAGATTATTGCCACTACGACTGACTGCCAGATCCTATGCTCTATTCTCTCCCTTCAAAAGAAAGAAAAACGTAAACATCTACCTACAGCAGGGATGCATTTCAAAAGTATTCTGTTCATCACATCTTAAATCAAAGTAGGAGATTAGGCTGAATTCAGACGAACACTTCTTCTAGCTTCAGCATCCTGGGAATTCATTTGTTATCAGAGTTTCCTTATATAAAACAAGTTACTCCATGTGCATAGTGATGTTTCTTTTATATCGCCATCTAGGCAGCCACTCATTTTATTTACTTATCATATTTTTTATTGTTACATAGTTTATTCTGGGGCTGGGCTTCCAATTATTGAGAGGATGTTTGTTTATATTAATCTTGTTTTTTTTTTTTTTTTCTCTTCATGTCCCACCCCTTGGGGCCAGCTAAAAATACTCAACCTATAGTACTTTCCTCAAATCCTCTATCATTTCTGCTTTATCTTCTAAAACATGGCTGTTATTATCCCTGTGCTTTGTGTTTTGTTTCTACTTTAAAATTGAATTGGTGAGAGCATGCCTGAGGCAGCGAAAGACAATTATTTCTCTGATGTGCTGCTCTTGGTGATTTTTTTTTTCAGAAATTCCTTTTAAATGTATGAACTCCTAGCATTTTAAGTGTTACAAAAGCCATCATGAAATCGTTACCGATGCGATTTTAACATAAGCGTTACTAAATGTCTTTGTGAGAAATGCTGACAAAGTCATCAGTATAGGCCAGAAATTGTAACTAAGATGTGTTTGTAATGTTACAACCACATGAGGCAGGTATTAGCCAAGAGATCTGATGTGCCTGCAAGAATAAAATAGTCATAACATTTACTTCTTTATGCACAAGTGAATTGACTGTCTGCCTCACTGTCACCTCCCCGCCCCACTTATTTGGGAATATCTTGGCTATCAAGTTCAGCAGCCTGTGTCTGTGTATTGTTGGAGAAAAGATGGTTGTTCTTTATAAAGTACAAAATAAATACAAAAATCAGACTCCATGGAATATCTTTTTCAGATTTAACAACAACAGTAAATGCACTGGACACAGACTCAACATAGTCTGAGTTCAAATCTCAGTTTACTGGGAGTTTAGGCAATATTCTTAATGTCTCAAAAGTAGAAATGTTTCCATTTTGAGTTGGAGAAAAAACATAGCTATCTAAGCAAGGATTTTAGAATAATCAAACAAGATAATACCTAAAAATACATACCACAGTACCCAGCATACATTCAGTTAACAAACAAGCACATGAAATTTATGTATGTTAAGTATTATTATATGTGTTTTACATATATTATGATATGAGTTTCATTTTACAGATAAGAAGATTAGGGGAAATCGAGCTTAGATAATTGGGCTGACAGCTGATGAATGGGTATATCATGACTCAAACCCAGGAAGAAGAGCTCCAGAATCTATGCTTTCAATAATGTCTAATGCCTGTCTAGCCTTTACATTTTTTTTTTTTTTTTTTTTGCATTTTTGTCTTTTGAATTTCATTCCTGCTCTTGACAGGAATTAAAGGTTTCCACACTTTCCATAGTCTTCCTAAAAAATTCAGTGTAAACCATGAACATTTGCTATTACTACTCCAAATTCTTATAAGATAATTCATAACCCTCAATGGAATTCCAGAATGCTGATTTCCTTACTCCTCCCTAGGACAGCCTAAATGGTTTAATATTTCTCCAGATGCCACTAAGATCTTTTCTTTGGCACTGAAAATGGCTTCCATTTGACATCAGGTACCTGTGAAACACTTGTGCTATTTCAGAGCAACCACAAAGCACCTTGGAAGAACAGATTAGGTCAAATCCCATTATCCTTTCTTTCAATGGATTTTGGTGGTTCACAGAGCTTACAAGGGTAGGAAGTCTAACGGGTTTTATTTGTACCTCTGAGTACATTCCACTCCTCTGTGAGCAGCTAATTAGACAATTTTTGTTTCTGTTTCATTTTTCTCTCCCCAAAAAGGAAAATAAAGTGCAAGGAGAAGAATGGAAAAGAAGACGGTTGGTTAATAAGAATTTAGTGACAGGAGGGAGGGAGGTGGGGATATGTAGGTCTTGTAGCTTGTTTTTTATTTTATACACACTGGTATTTGTGTAAATATTAGGAGAGTATTAGGCTTACCTTCTTTTTGATTAACAGTTAAAGCAAATGCCTAGGAATTGTAAATCATCATCTCATAGTTTCATTTATTATTGGAATATTATAATCTCCAAAATATCATGACTTGTTATTGACTTAGTATCAGTAATATAGGCAAAAAGCAGGCTACCCATTCTTTCACATATGCTATGATGACTCTCTGGATTTATTCAATCTGTTAAATTGGAATATTTTTAAGATACTTTAGTCTTTCAATTATTTCCTCCAAACCTACTCCTATCCTCTTAAAAAATTGTAAGTTGTCTTTCAGCCATCAACATATAGCATGAGATTATATGATAATAAACCCTCTAAAACTTGACACTGTTTTTATTTGTGAGGAGGTATTAGAGAATCTTGTTTTATTTAACAGATTTGTGTTTCACCATAGCTATGTATGCATTTAATTTAGTGAAAAAAAATCATGTAACTATTTTTAAGTGATTGCCACAATAAAACTTAAAGCCAAACCCTTTATGAAGAGTATAAGACATTGTCATCATGATCACAGTTAGTGTTTATTTAACATTTCCTATACTTCATGAACAGGTTTACATGCTTTGGGGCATTTTATAATTTGATTTTTATACAATCTCCATTAAGCAAGTACCAATATACCAATTTATATTTGAGACTATTGAATCTTAGAGAGTTAAAGTAATCTTTCCAAAGTCAGGTAAGTTTGCAAAAAGGAATTCAAACCTATTTTAGTTTAAATTTGTGCTCTTACCTACAATTTTATATTATCCTACCTTGAATAGATTGTTTTTCCTAGTAAACTCACTCTTACTTTTTTCATTTATTTCATTATCACCTAATTCAAATATTTTATCTTGCTGAATTATACTTATTTCACTCTCCATATATACATAAGCACGTATGCTTAGATATCTACATGACACAATCTATATGAACAAAGGCAGAATATGCAAATAATTAATAGGGAATGGTTAACTGTGGCTAATAGAAGAAGATGATAGTTATAAAGGAGCAACAAATAAATAAGAATAAAAATAGTGAGAAACAAACATACAATCTCAAAATATTCCTTGATATCCAGAACTGAAATGCAATATAAATTGCAGAAACATATTTTTAAACAATGTTATTCAACTTTTTTAAACCAGTGTCAAATTGATCAGATACTGAAATCCAGCAAGGTATTTTGTAGTAATTCAATTAAATCATAGTTTTTGTCCAGTCATAATACCTTTATTTATACAATTGTATAAATGCTTTTTCTAATTTCCTTCCCATTTTTGAGGAATGAATGAATTCTATTTTTATGATAAGACTTAACATGTCAGAAGCAACTATGTTAAATGTTTAACAACTTGTCTTTTTAGTAAAACAAAAATCCTAAAATAAAACTCTTGTTATTGAGAGAGCAGATTATATTTCACTTCCATTTAAGCTGTTGGCTTAAAATATGTTTCTTTGGTGAAGTTTTGTAAATTATTTTTTTTCCTAGTAATGTTGAGAACAAAGCCTTAATCCATATTAAAAATACACATTTTTATAGAATTTAATAAGCTGCTCATAAAATTACATAGACAGGTTTTGGAAGAGTGCTCATAATTCTGTATCATTTTTTCCTGAACATATTTTATTTATGGGCAATATAAGATGTGAGATATTTGCACAAAATTCATAGTTAGAGGTGGCAAATTTCATCTAATTAGAAATGAGTGATATTAACATTTGTGACTAAGATTTTGCTTATGGATGAAAAAAAAAATGACAAAAGACAAATGAAGCAGAGGTGGAGAGGGAATGAGATACCTGAATTTATAAATGGATGGTGAGTGGCTTGCCTTTCTGAAGTACATTATTTAGTTAACTTTTAAGACAGCATCTGTTTTCTTGGTAACCTTTTAAAGCATCTAATCAGAACATCTCACGAATGTAGGGAGGATGCTGAGTGAACACATTTTTGGCTTCTCCATTCATGTCCTGATGTGAGCTTTGTTCAACTGAAATTAAAAAACAAGGGGCAGAATATATGTACAGCAACATGTGGAAAGGAGAATGATGTGACTATTTGAAGCTTATTTGAATGCAATTTATGTCCTTTCATTAATATTGAATGTATTCAATAATATTGCATGGGAAGCAAAATTACCTATGCAAAATTAGAGAAATCTAAACACATTAATGGAATATTGAGTGCTTATACGGCTAGACTTTGGTTTTTGTCTCTTCTGTGTATTATTTTATTAATCTCCCAAGTACTCTATGGTGTAAGCAGTAAAATGATGCCACCTTTTCAAAACACTGGCACTATCCTCACAGAGTAGGTATCCAAACTTGGGCAGAGTCACTCTTCACTACTAGGCAATACGTTATTTTTGTTTTGAATAATGATGATCTCTTTGAAATCTGCTGTTATTTTCAACCTTTCCTTAGAATTATTATTAAAGGTTTACATTTCCAAAATATGCTGAAATCAATTTAATATTTGGTAAATAGGTGTTTTACTAAAGACTAAAAAAACCACAAGGTTACCTGGCATATAAAATGGATCTCATATTTGGTAGTAATAAGAAAAAGAGTGAATTCATAGACAGAGAGAGAGAAAGAACATTTTATGCTTTCTACATATATAATATATAACACATATAACACAACATATATAGTATATGTTTGTTTTGTTTCTTCTCACGTGGATCTGTTAAGGGGATATGCAAAAGGGTGTTTCTTGCACTGATGTTTGTGATGGGGATTTAGAGTGTGGTAGGAATCTGGGTAGGGTATCCATCATTGGGAATGACACCAGGCAAAATGTAGTGTATGGACATCAGAGTATACAACCATGCTAAAAAGAATTCCTGAGACAAAACATTAGCTATGTAGATTAAACTTTAAAAACACATGTCTGTGTGAAATGAAAAGAAACACTGAAATATATGGAAGATTACCATTATTGCATTTTGACAATATCACAAAAGTCATTTTCTGTGAACAAATGCAGTCTATGTGCCTAGTTGTCAGTAGGATGGGAGATAAATAGGAGAGTTATATTGGAATAAAATCAAATTAATAGTCAAGGGAGGGTCAAAGTCAGTGCTTATGATGATATCATGTCATGAACTGAGGATATGATTAAGGTAGCTCTTTATATTGTCCTCTAACTGGACTTGGCAGATTAGCTGGAAAGGAGGGACTATTTAGTTAATCTCATTCAATGACCTCCCTTACACACACACATGTTCTAACAAGTGATAACAGCCTATTAAGTCTGAACAAGTCTGCATTTGTCATAACTAATTGACCTAATGAAAATACATTTTCTCTCTTTAAAGTTTGTAAGAGAAGGTATTATAAATTTACATAAATTTGAATTGTTGTGCTATATATTAGTTGAAACTCCAAATTTGTTTTACTTCACTTAGCAGATGGTGTCTTTGTATGGGACTACCTGTTAGGCTGAACACAAGGGAGTTTCTGAGCCAAGATACATAAATACTTTATCTCTTTAGGGGATCCGTCTTTTCCTTCTCTGTTTCTACTGTTCCTTAATGACCTGCCTACTAGCTGATTTGGCATGAACATATTTCTTCATGCAGGCAACCATATTGTTTCGTAACAGATTGTCTGAAATTTTCAAGATACATTTCAACAGGACGTTTTTGGATCTTTGAAATTTTCCTTTGTGTTCTAAATAGAAGTTACTTTAATTACACTATTTTAAAAATGAGTTTCAAACAGGGCTTTCCTCTATCTAGTCTACACTTTCAGAAATCATTCCATCAAATAAATAATAATTGTTGGTTAAAATCATTCATCTTCTTACTTTTGGTGCATGATATCATTCTAGATAATCATAATAATCACACATTTTCAAGCGTAAATGGATATCACTTAAATATAAAACATACATTGCCACATCTTCTAATTCAATTGTGCTTGTTACTGTAACTATAGAGATCAGTTATTCCGCATCAATATAAAATAAGTATCAGTTTCCAAAAGTTTTAAAATTGTCTCATTTTTGAAGACAAACTCAAATGTAAGAAAAAAAAAAAACAAATTGTATTTATGGTAGCTAAACCTGATTCACATCCATTTTTTAAAATCTACCTTGAATTCTACTTCTAATCACTGTGCTTTATTATGATTGAGATTGATAATAAGTCTAGACTGGCCTATCCTACTGTGACTGATCTAGTATCTAAGTTGCAAGACAAAGTCCTGTTTGCTTTTTCCTCTTTCCTCAAGTGGAAGGAAGGGGTCTTTTTTGGAGCTGCAAACTGCACTGCCTAGATTTGAGGGAAGGGTGGCACAAGCACTCCACTGGCTGCTTCAGCTGTTACCTCACTAGGTTGCATGCTCCCCAAGTCCAGTGGCTCTGAGTCCAGCACAGCATTAGCGCTTGTGCACGAACTGCACAGTCTAGTCCTTTTGGCCTAGACTGTCTTTCAAGTTTATTTAGAACCCCAGAACACTTTAGCCCCAAGTGGCAAAGCTTATCAGAACTTAGGTTTCAATCACTGGGATGGATGACTCCCCTCTGGCTAGGGCTGGTCTAAATGTTCCCTCCACAGGCATCAGTTGAGTTTTGTATGGTTTTCCACTGTGTCAGGGCAGCACTAAATTCCAGTGCAAAGTCCCACAGTCACTATGCTCTCCCACCCCTAAGCACACAGATTCTCAGTGCCACACAGCTGCTGCTGGCATATGGGGGAGGGTTGGCATTGGCAATTCAAGGTTGTCTATACTACCCTCTTCAGTGCCACGTTCAGTGATACGAAGTTAAAACCAGGTACTGTGATCATTCACCTGATTTTTTATTCTTACGAAGAGGCTCTTTTTGTGTCGATAATTGTTCAGGTTGGTGTTCCTGTGGGGTAGATGTTCAGTGGTGGCTTCGATTTGGCCATCTGACTCTACCCACCTATCCCATACTTATTTAAATTGTGGCCAAATCACCTCACATTATTCTGTACATTAGCCTGGTTTTGACTGCACTTCACATCTCATCCAGATTAGGGTTACATTATGGCACATTAAAACCATGGGAATGCTTGCCATTTTTTGCATGTCATACTGAAGTAGTCTACACTTTAAAATTTCATCCATCATTCACATTCATTTTTACATATATACATACACTCACAGATATATGTATAGAGAGACCACATTATATATATATATGTTACATATATATACACATTAAAATATCAATTTTAAGAGCATATATGTGCAATGAATAATTTGGAAAATACAGACAGTATAAAATATTTTAAATTCCAAATCCAACCAATTTAACAAATATTAAGATTTTTATTTTTTATAGTCTTTTTTTTCAGAGCATACATAAAAGGCATCAAAATATACCACTGGGACATATACTTTTAAAAAGAATATTTAATTAATGTAAACAAGTCTGATGAGCACACCTATATCTATTTGAAATGTACCTGAGGCTTATAAAATATGAACAAAATAAGTTATCAAAATCATGTTTGTTGAAGTTGATAGGAATATCCAAAAACTCTCCCTTATTAACCTTTTTACATTTTCTCTATCAGCCCCAATGCTTATAATAAAGCAATCTATAAGTTTATTTTTCAATTTAATTATAAAAAACTCACTGAATTAAAGGGGTATGCAGGCATGGAGTTCCCAGTATATTTAAATATTTACCTTAGATTAAGGTTTTATGCTTTGTTTGATTTAAATAGATTTTTGAATGTGTTTATATGACACTATATCTTATAACTGACAATATTTAACATGAATTGTGCAGTTAAAAAAATTCTTAGTCCATGTCTATATTGTGTCTCTCTCCTACTCCATTACTTTCACATCCACACCTCTTAAAACTCTCTTCTGCCCAACTATTTCCTAAAATACAATCTAAAGAAATAGCTTTCTTACTGATAAAAAATTTGATTGCTTTAAACATACCAGTTACTTTTATTTGTATTTTTTCTCTCTTACACAAACATGTAAGATTTTAATAGGGGAAAATGGTAAGTCATGCAACTTTCACCTATTACGTATTATGATTTCTGTCTTCAATAATTTCCTGTGTGATGCTCAGCAATCCTTACACAACTATATTGAGTTTATCATTATGCTTATTTCCAGAAGCCCTCGTCTCTTCAAAACCAAAATCCTATCTACTTTTGCAATGCTCAGAAACAGAAAACAAACTCTGTTCATTGAAGACTGAAGTCCATTTTCCCTCCTCTTTCTAACATGTCAGTGTATATATCCATACTTTATCTTTTCTTCATTTGTCTAGATGTTGGTCCTCCCTAACCTGCTTCTTCCACTGAGATCCTCACTGTGGAAGATCAGGTCTATTCCTGAGGATTAATGGAGGCCACAACAAGATGTGGAATAAAGTTGAAAAGCCGCAGAACACTCTGAAGTGAAGCCAGATGGTAGTGGGATTTTTTTATGTCAGTGGGGCAGGCTCTCTTGGCTGACATGACTAAGTCTCTATCTACATTCATGTTTCCACCATTTCTATTATCTAATTACCCTATTTTTAAATAAAATATTTGTTTCTCTCTTTAATGCAATACTGTGTCTCCACAGCATGCAAGCGTAACTGGCTACTTCTGTAACCTACAAAAATTCTTTTAACACTGATGGTTCTTCACTACACTGATTTATTTTTCTCCTTACTTTAGTGATTCACAGCAGTGGCACTATTTGACAATTTTGTTTTGTACATATAAATGCATAAGTGAATGCACGCATGGAAGTCACTGGTGAAACTTTCATTTGTCACATAAACTGGATCATCTTAATTTTTAATTTTCTACAGTATGTGAAAACCTTAACCATTCATTATTAGACTCATTTGCTATTCTTCTCCAAACTAATGGAAAACCTTAAACTGGCAAGAAACTAGGAAGTTATAATGTTTATCCTCCTTCAAAATGCAAATTTTTCTTTACCTTCAAAGTCAAACTTTGGATGGATATTCTAATGTCTTATTTGTGATAGCAAACTCATTATTTTCAAGCGAAGTGTATTTTTTCAGCAGCCTTAATTACTAGAAAAATCATGCCACACATTGAACAAAGTCAGTGTCCCAAGTTTCTAAGCTGTCTTAGGTATAATGAAAAGCACAATATATATTTCTGTTCATTCTTTCAGTATTTGGAGATAATTATTGCTATTAATATGTCTTCCCTGTTGCCACCAACTCACCTATTATTTAGGAAAAATGATTATAGTTCTCTCAGTGATTACTCATTTGATACTTTCCGGGCTTTTTGCTATCATCGTAGCCCTCTCGTTAATTTTTAGTATCTTATTTCAGTGCAGTGCCTAAAATTTAATTCAATAATTTTTGTTACAATATTAACAAAACCATTCTGGACTCTGCTCCCCTTTTTTCTCCAGACCACAGGATGATGGCAGCTTTCTGCTGTTGCTAATTCCTGGATTGTGTCACATTTTCTATTTGTTCTTTTAGCTCTTCTATTATCTTATTTTAAAATTTTACTTAGAACTAATACCAACTGTGACTTTCATACTGATCCTGATTTATATAAATTCAAAAACTTAAATGTTAAAGGGAAAAATAAATTACAAGGAAGCAAAACTCTAAATATAGCAGAAGGAAACAAAAGACATATTATTAAAGAAGAATCAACAGTCTGGATGTTAGGAAGTAAGAATAAAGGGTATAATGTATAGAGAGTAAAAAGTGATGTCAATATTTTAGACTTTGGGATAAAAAATGTATTGATAGAGAAAGTAAAGACAGTCAATAGAACCCAATAATTCAATTTTTGAGTAAGAGTTATGAGTTTGATTTTTAGACCTGATAAGAATGCAGTGATGGTAGGTAGAAAGTTGAAGTCAAAATTGTGAGCAGACAGTAGCAAATTGTGTCAGAATTAGAGATTCAAGATCCATCCAAATAAAATGAATGTGTTGTGTAAGACATTTTGTAAGATGAAGTAAGAAGCATGAATTATGAAGCTTGGCAAAAGTCAGTGCTATGAGGAAAAGAAAAAGAAGAGCTGGTGCAAAATAATACACTAATATGTGAATAATTCTTTACAGCTTACAAAACACTATAAGATGCAGATGCTTATTTTGTCTTCACAGAAACTCTGTTAAGTTGCCAGTACAGATGGCAACAGTTCTTGTTTATAGGCAAGGAATAAAAATGGAAGAATAAGAGAAAGAACAGCAAAACATGGAAACAGGAAGTGGAAACAAAATCAGATAGAGTCATGGAGCAGGAAGGTAGAAAAACGGTTTAAATGCTAATGACTTTATTTCTACTGATCATATTGGGAATTAGTTGAGATGCGGAAGTATTGACACTAATGCTGAAGTACTGAATTTAATTCTGGTAATGATTATTTAAAAACAGCATTAACAGATAAGGAGAGGGTGATTAGGATAATAAATGGCCTGGAAACATATGACATTAGTAATAATTGGTTTTAGAATGTGCATTCAGGAGGGAGGAAAATATTTCCAACTTACATTGTTGATGAAATTAAAAGCTAAAATTCTTATGTTGTATCACTAATGCTTTGGATGGCAATTTATAACCATAGTGGCACTTTCCTAAATGTTATTTCTCTGATCAGGATCTATAGAACCTAGTGCTGCCTAGTAGTGAGAATTAGAAACAGAGAGGAGATTCACTTCCAATAATGATGAAGCAGAGATGAAAAAAGAAAAATATCTTGGCTTATATTTTACTCTCAACTTCCAATTTTCCACGAGGACTGCCACTGCCCATGCTGCAGGCCAAGGGTCATGAAAGCCTGAAAAACATAGGCTGTAAAAGTTTAGCCCCTGAAATAATTAGTAGATTGGATGAAAGCAAGGTAATATATCTTTGAACAAATCACAGACACCCTTTTTGTGTCATTTAATTCTATCTCAGTCTCCTGAGAAAGCTACTATTTTCATTTTGCTGAAAATGAAGACTCAAATAAGTGTTCTTTTTTCACTACATATTCTGGGATGCTACATACACTAAATTAAATTCAATAAATATTTATTATTTCAAATTTGTTATCATGACTTACAGTGTTATTTTAATAATTCTCAGGTTTTTTTTTTTTTTCTGTTTCAGAGCATGTAGGAGACACTATTTGGACTCCAGTATTTTTTCTAGTAACTAAATAAATAAAAGCAAAGATAAATTTTCTGCAACAGAACATTGGCATTCAAATTGTGATTGTAATTATTTACATTATATGCATTCAAAATTAATTGGGATTTATTTAACTTAACAGTTAATTCTACATTCCCAGGAAAAATCTAGATAAGAGAAAATTATATTGAACTATCAAATATTTAGTCAGTGGCATGTTTCCTGCATTGTCTTTGATTTATGTGTTTGAAATTTTAGGTTTTATCCTTCATTGAGATGAATTGTGTAAAGAGCATGGAATAATTTATATCTGTGCTAATGATCAGTTTTAGGATGTGGGTGGGAAAAAGGAAATGATTCTAATTTATATTGCATATGGAGGTAGCAGCTAAAATACATAAACCAGTGTACAAATAACATTTACAAAGCAATTTATAACAAAACACTTTACTAAATACTATCTTTCTGTCAGAAATCACATTAATCTTTTTTATCACTCTTTGTGCTATTTCAAAGTCTGTTATTTCTTAGGCATTATGAGAATAATATAAAAATTTGTATACTCATATATTGTTACCTATTTCAAGTTATTTTAATACAATGTGTTTCTTTCTCTGGAAGGTAGAAATATTAGTTTCCCAGGACTGCCATAACAAATTGCCACGAACTGTAGGCCTTAAAACAACAGAAATGGCCGGGCGCGGTGGTTCATATCTGTAATCCCAGCACTTTGGGAGGCCGAGGCGGGCGGATCAAACGTCAGGAGATTGAGACCATCCTGGCTAACACGATGAAACCCCGTCTCTACTAAAAATACAAAAATTAGTCAGTCATGGTAGCAGGCACCTGTAGTCCCAGCTGCTGGGGAGGCTGAGGCAGGAGAATGGAGTGAACCCGGGAGGCGGAGCTTGCAGGGAGCCGAGATTGTACCACTGCACTCCAGCCCGGGCAACAGAGCGAGACATCATCTCAAACAAACAAACAAACAAACAAACAAACAAAAAACCCAGAAATGTATTATTTTGTCACAATTTTGGAGTCTGAAAGTTTTATATCAAAGTATTGGTAGATCCATATACTTTCTAAAGTCTTAAAAGAGGAATTCTTTCTTCCCTTTTTGTAGCTGTTGGTGTCTCTAAACAATCCTGGCCTTGGCCTATAGCTATAACTCTCCAGTTTTTTCCCTGTCTTTGCGTGGCCTTCTTCCCTGTGTGTGTATGTGTCTGTGGCTTCTCTCCTCTTCCGATGAGGATGTCACTTTTTGGATTTAAGGCCCATCCCAATTAAGCATGATCTCATCTTAACTAATTACATCTGCAAAAATCCTATTTACAAATAAGGTTACATTCATGGATTCCAGGTGGATATGAATTTTCAACACTGTTTAATTCAGTAATGTAGTGATTTAATTTAGAAATCAAGTCTACAAGTGGCAGTGACCAAACAAAGAGGGCAAGAAAGCAATAGAGTAAAAGAAATCTGCAACCAGGAATGAGGCTTTGCTTCCAGTAATTCATCACCAGAGCATCCTAGGAATCTATCTAAGGAAGAAAAAATGTATAACTCAATTGAAGTTGCATCTATAAAATATTTTTTCTAATTAGTTATATCACTGCTAAAGCATTAATTAAGCAAAAGTATATATGTCTCTTAAAATCAGCATCCATGTTTACCTAAGGGACTTGTAAAGATAGGGAAGTAAAACATCCATGATATTTTTAATTAGTATTTTTAATTAAAAACATTGTAGTTTCCTAGTCCACATATAATAGATGTAAATTTGAATGAATTTATATTTTGTACTTGCAGGTGTGTGGGTGTACATTTAGGAAAAAATATACTCTGATTGTAAATTAATACTATTTACATTTAATTGAATATGTTAAGTACTTATCTATAAAATTAAATATTATTTGGAAAAAAAGTCATTTTATATATTCCATGAATCTGAGAAAAGGTTGCTGCTTACTATATATGTGAATTTTGTGTTTTCTATGTTTTCATAAGTATTTTTGACCCATCTTGGGGCATGCAACACTAAGGATGTCAGTTAAAGAAACTGATTTGAGCTGGTTTCTCAATTTCTCAAGCCACTATCAAAGTTCTGCCCTATTTCTCAGACTATTATATGAGAGAGAAATACATTTACATCTTGTTTAAAATCATTGCATTTTGTTATCTCATATTACATGAACCTGGTTAGCTTCATATGTAATTTTGAGTATTCAAATATCAACTAAGTTGTTTTATTAAACAAAGGGATATCTAGTTTGAGTCTGCAGTTTTTGTCAGTCTTTCATCTCCCCCGAATAATGACACATTGAAAATGCAATCTCGTGGAACTGTACTAAGCCTAAGCAAAAAACTGTTGTTTGTGCCTGACTGGCTTCAAAATTGCTATGGACCAGTGACTGCTGCATCTCCCACATCCTAACTTTGTGGATAGCTTGTCTATTGAGCTTATAGTATGTCAATTCCACCATTGTTTGTTGGGAGAATAGAAGAGAGATATGACTTATTCAATTTTTTTTTTTTTTTTTTTTTTTTCAGATGGAGTTCGCTCTGTCACTCAGGCTGGAGTGCAATGGTGCAATCTTGGCTCACTGCAACCTCTGGCTCCCAGGTTCAAGCGATTATCCTGCCTCAGCCTCTGGAGTAGCGGGATTACAGGCACCTACCCAGCAAAATTAAAAAATATCTAAAATTATTGTGCAAGTAGTCTTTTACCATTTGCTGATAGATTTGTACATGAATTAGGAACACAATTAAAATAGCAAAATGCCCAGCTAATTGCTGTATTTTTAGTAGAGGCTGGGTTTCACCATGTTGGTCAGGCTGGTCTCGCACTCCTGACCTCAAGCAATCCACCCACCTCGGCCTCCCAAAGTGCGGTTTATTTGTTTAATTTACAGTTTTTCAGGTTAAGAGAAATCAAACTTCAGCAACCAAACTCAAGAAACCTCATCTGCAGCTGAATCTAATTTAGATGATGAAAACTTGGGCTTTACGCCTGATTCTGTAATTAAATGCAACTTAAAATGGGTGTTGGGTATTGAAAGCAGAAATTTGTATTTTATATATATGAGAAAAGTAAATACATTGAATTCAGAAGGCAGGCTATGGTGGTTTTAAAACATGGATTGTAGTTTTTGACATTGTTCTCATTGAGTGGCAGGGTCTGTGTCCCTTCCCCTTGAATCTGGGTGGGCTTGTGACTGCTTCAACCAATAGAGTAAATTAGAAGTGACACTCTGTGACTTATGAATCCAAGTCATTAAAATGCAAGAACTTCCTGCGTTTTTCACCAAAGTGCTCACTTTTGGAGCCCTGTGGCTTCATGTAAAAACCTGGATACTAGTGAATGGCAAATCATGAACTTGTAAGCTTACAATATTCTAAGCATCTGTATTCTAGAATTCTTACAACTCACCTAACCATATTGGGTGCTGGGGAGTGTCAGCTAACTACTTTCCAGGTAAAATTCATTTTCTGATTTGGGTTGAGGCAACCCAGGCCATAAAGGTTTCTGGACTCCAAAATTTGCTTTAGTATTACCAGTGTCTATTGTACTGGGCTCTAACAGCTAGTTACAGTTGTTTTATATCCCAAAGGTAAGTAATACGCTGACAACAGAAGGTCCTTAAGAAAAACCAATAATAGACTACTTAACTAGAGGAGATGATAGGATTAGTGAGTGTTTTTTGTAGAGGACATTACACTTGATTAACTTCCCCCAAAAAATCATTCATTGATAATATTTTTTAGTCTTAATTTTGCTTACGAAACATCTTAGCCAATTTCTGCAACTGCGTGATAGTGGAATGGCTTTCTATGGAAAATAAACAGTGTAATACTTAGAATCTGTTTAGATCTTGAATTTGTGGATCAACTTTTTCATCAAATATAGGAAGTGTTTGGCCATCACTTCAAATGTTTTTTCAACCGTTTCTCTTTCTATTCATTTTCCAGGACTCCCACTGTACATGTGTTGGTAAACTTGATGGTGTATTACAGGTTTCTAAGGCTCTGTTTATATTTCTTTATTCTTTTCTGTTTCTCAGACTGGATTATCTATTTTACTTTATCTTCACATTCACTGATTATTTTCGGCATGTCACATTTGCTGTTAATCTCTAGTGAATTTTTATTTCAATTATTTAGCTTTTTAATTCCAAGAGTTTGGTTGGTTGTTCTCTATAATTTGTACTAATTGTTGTTCTGCATTTGATAGGTTCTTATTTCCCATCGATACCTTCGTTCTTTGCACACAGTCACCTTTAGTTCTCTAACCATATTTATCGCAGCATGTTTGAAATTTTTATCTGCTAAATCCTTCATCAGTGACACTTCAAGACCATTTCTTGTTAGTTTTGTTCCCTGAGTGCATAAGTTACAGTTTTCTGTTTCTTTGTGTATCTCATTATATTTTGTTCAAAATTGCATATTTTAGCTAAAATATTGTTGCAACCCTAGATTCTAATCAGTGCTGATTTTGTTTGTTTTATTTATTTGCTTCAACTAATTCAATAGAGTAAGTCTGTCCCAAATGAAGTGCCAATGAAGTCTCTGCTCAGTTTCAAAATTTTTATTATTATATTTTAATTGGCACATAGTAATTGTACATATTTAAGGGATACAGTGTGATATTTCAAGACATGTATACAATGTGTACTGATAAAATCAGGGTAATTGCTATATCCATCACTTCAAGCATTGATCATTTTCTTGTACTGAGATCAATCAAAAATCTGTCTTCTAGCTTTTTGAAAATATACAATAAATGAGTTAACTATGGTTACCCTACAGTCCTATAGAACACTAGAACTTATTATTCCTATCCAGCTGCAATTTTTCATTCATTAACTGACCTTTCCATATTTCCCCTCCCTCTGTACCTCCAGTCTCTAGTAACCACTTTCGTATTCTCCACCTCTGTAAGATAAATATTTTACGCTTCCACCTGTGAGTGAAAACATGGAGTATTGTCTTTCTATGACTGGCTTATTTTATTTAAGACAATTTTCATGCTGCCTTCCTAGGAGTTCTTTTAAATCAGCATAGCTTAGACATCAGCCAATGATTGGTGAGTGGTTATACTTAAAATTATTGTGCAAGTAGTCTTTTACCATTTGCTGATAGATTTGTACATGAATTAGGAACACATTAAAATTTCAGTGTTTTTGCAATTCTTCCCCAGTCTTTCGTTTCTGTATGCTTATGGCCTCATAGTTATATCCACATACAAATAGATGAATAAAGCTGTCTCTGTTTTTGTTTCCTGATTGTGCAAAGAACCTTGCACAGGTACACAGAATTCTATACTACCAGGGTTATATAAAATCTTATCAGGGCTCTTTATACCAGTCTGATTACCCAGAACTTTCTGTTAACTTTTTGACTCTTCTGATGGTCTGTGCCCCAAACTATCACGGCAAAGTCTAAATGTGATGTTGGCCCTCTCGGAATGTTTACTATTCTTCTGGAATTGTTTCCTTATGGTTTCAACTGTCTTTCCTTGTGTGGACTTTTCCATGCTCTCATATCAAACCAAATCAGGTCTTTTTGTCAATAAGGATGCAAGTTCCTGTGGTCTGCACTTTCTCCATGCACTGAAGATACAGTGGGGAAGATGGTTACCACACCAGGCTAAAACACTACAGACTCCCACTGTTCAGCACTTCATCTTGAGTAAACATTTCTCAGTTTTTGTATGCCTTTGGTCAATGTCCAGAATGCTAATGTAATTGTTTTTGACAATTTTGTCTATGTTATTACTTTTTGGAGAGAGTATTTACAAGCTCCCTACTCATCCATTCTAGAGGAGCCCCCTACTCACACATTTAAAATATAGCTTTCAAATCCCAATCACCTAGCACAGTGCCATGAACACAGGGATTATCCTACACTCTCAATTGAATGTATATGTTTGTTTGCATTTGTAACAAGACATTTATCCACTTATATTTAATGTCTAAAATGTGTTTCTCTTTGTTGATCACTCTCCTTCCTGAATCATTTTTTAAAAAATTACTGTAACAGAATACACTCTTGATTTTTGGTTAACCTCTTGTTATTACTTTCTCTCATCTTAGCTGACTCTCTCATGTCTGTCTTTTATGTGTTAGAGATTTCTAAAAAGTTTGATCTCAGTCTTTTTCTGTTCTGCTTGCTACCCTTTTTCAGAGAGACATAATCCACAAATCTAGATACAAGTGCCCCTCCCTCTCCCTCAATTGCAGATGATACTAATGTTCAGGCCACAACTATGAACTCCACACTTCTCGCACTTTTCAGTCTGATTGACACCACCTTTCTGATGCCATAAATATCCCTCACCCTCTATATATTTAAGTTTGAACTTGTTTTATTCCTACCAGAAGTGAACCTCTCCAAGTTCCAATTAATGAAATGACATCACAGTCTATCAACTCGAACCATTACATAGCACATAGGCTATTCTTGCAATTGTGCCTATTTGTGATTTCCCAAGCTGGTCATCACTACAATGACTTTCATTGATCCTTATAATTCTACTCCAAGAGTATATGATATAGTATGTAAAACTTCTCATAAAAAAAAATGCCTTTCCAAAATTGTACAATCATAAGCCTAATTTAAAAAAAAAAAAAGCATTTTAGTGTTGTCCCCATAACTAATGTAAATGTACAACTATCACTATACCAGAAGAGTAAAAGGATACAAACCTTAACACTGTGCTGTTAAAAGGTATGAGGTTTTTTGGTTATGACATTATGATATTAAAATATAAAGATAGCAATATTAAGAACTGTTCTGAGATAATCTTTTTCCCATATAGAAGAGTCTAACTTTTCCATGTATTTTAGATTAGCATTATGTCTATATCTCTATCAGAGCATTTAAGAGTTGTATATAGATGTCTGGAGAGGTTCCCAAAGAGGTTGGTAACAATGAGTAAGAGGTAAATAAATTAACAAATATATAAAAATAAATAGTGCTATAAAATGAACTGCTAAAGAAGTATAAAGGGGGTTTTATAACAGTTTTGAAACAGAACTATATTATCTTTGTGTTAACGTTCAATCCAAGAGCTCAAAATCCTATCAAGGATTATAACCATAATAATCTTGATGAGTGATAGAGGACGTATCATCATTGCAACTACACAGATGAAAACAATTGTGGTTGAGGACAGTTGGCTCTTACAAAGATACAGAACTATTGTGGAGAAGAATTTCTGCTTCTAAATGTTGATCTTTTTTACTCTAATAGCAGTTACATAGGCAATTGTCATACTCATTTGCTCACTGTAAAAAACTGGCAAAATTTTTCAATTAGGAAAATTGATAAAATTTAAAGAAAAAATCTTGTTTAAATTAAAAATAATACATTAATTTGCTCAACAGTATTTGAACGAGCCTGTGCTCTAAACATAAATCTGTGTCAGGAATTAAGTTGCACACAATTAAGTGTTTTGAAATAACTCAATCTTTTAGGAACAGAGGTAACTCTACATAGTATTCAGTAAACTGTAATACCCTTAACAATGAAAGAGAGGATTTTTGGCCCTTTCAGAAACTTTGGCTTTTCTAATTCCACTAACATATCAGAACAGGAACCAACAAGCATGTTAAAACCTAGCAAACTTTTAAAGAAACACAGCTTCAAATACATATTCTTCACTCATTTTCAGAATAAAAACATAATAATTTTTATCAAAAGCAGTGGTGATACTCCAACTAGTAATAAGGAGAAGTAATTTCTTAAATATTTATCATTCTAAAACATATTACTGAAGTTAACTTTTAGGAAAAAATCTCAGGGAGCTTATGAATATTTCTACCTAGACTGATAGAGATGGAACGTGAATTAAATTAGAGAGGATATCATTAAGCTTAAAATATGATGTCATTGTTTAATCTTAAAAAATATTTTTTATTTTATATTATTTGATATTTGATATTTATTTGATATTCTCTTTATTTGATATTACATTCAATATTAGAATGATATTACATTCTAATATTAATAAGTAGGTGGTTGTTTATTCTCTCACTGGATCCTTTAAAGATCCTTCTGCCACCTGTGGTCTCTAGATAGAGGACGTTTTTGGTGGAAGAAGATCAACACATTTGGGGACTGAAAAGTAAGAATAAAATACAATATTGCTTTTGTACCACTTCAAGTGATTTATTTTACTCAGCAGGTCTCTCATATTGGCCTGGGAGTTGATATTGCCCCATGAGCCAAGCTGGGTTGGCTGCAGAAGATCCTTAGAAGTGCCAGACTCACAGTGATCCAAAAACAACAACAATCAACTCAATTGCATCTCTGCTTCTGGCAATGGCTGTGGGCACTCAGCACCACCTGAAAATTTTATATTTGGTTGACGAACAAATAGAAGGTGGAAAAACACGGAGTAACATATTTGGCACAATGATAGAAAACAATAAGTTATGTAAACAATGAATATAAATTATACCAAAATTAAATAAAGGAAATGAATAAATTACTATTTGGCAGGTGATATGATGGTTGCTATCTGCTATCACACGGCATGTCACGCAATCACCACAATTGGTTTATGAACATTTTTACTTTCTACAGATGAGAAAAGAAGCCAAGATATGTAAATACTGCCCTAATTATTCATGAGTTCCACATCCATGGATTCAATCAACCACAGACCAACAATATTTAAGTATACTGCATCTGTACAGAACATGTATAGATTTTCTTGTCACTATGTCCTAAACAACACAACAAATATTTACACAGCATTTACATTGTGTGTGATATTATAGGTAATCTAGGGATGATTCGTATATATTGGAGAACGTGCATAAGTTACACACAAACACTACATCATTCGTGTCAGGAACTTGAATATCTGCAAATTTTGATAGCTGGAGGTCCTGGAAGCAATCCCCAGGGGATACTGAGGGATGACTGTAATTTTCTAAAAAATGTATATTAGGTAATTATCAAGTTGCTATGTGAATGAACAAAGTAAAAATATGTGTTTTGTGTGGCAAAATTAGGAGCAGAAGAAAATATATTTATTGTTTCATATATAAATTCAAACATTTCCAATTCACCATTAATTTTAATGTAGTATTGGGGGAACAAATAATTGCGTCATTTAAACCAACTCTAGATTTTTACAAGTATAACACAAATACATACTTAAAATTATTTTATTTCAGATTTCATATGCTTGAAATTGATTTAATCTATCTGTCTTTTGTTCTCTGATTGCATTTTTATGTACCATTTTTCCAACTTAATAGAATCCATCCTTCCTCAGGATTGGATATGTATACATTAGGCTGTAGCAATTACAAGATGCTGTTTTTTGAGAATAATCATGGCTTCAATCTCAATGTAAATGGCTTGCAAATCTATATCTCTAATTAGAGTCTTCCTGATACCTAGTTTCTTATCTATAAATACTTACTGAGCATGCCTGTTAAGTTACTTCACCATTACCATCTAGCAAGCAAATAACCCATAACCTTCCTTCTTAGAAGGTCTTCCTTTTTGTCTTCCTTATTAGAGGGACAGCCAATAACCCTGGCTAAAAAAAGGATAAAACACAATATCAGAAGGTTTTTGTTTTTATTTTGTTTCTGGGTTGTGTGTGTGTGTGTGTGTGTGTGAAACTGGCTGTAAGGGAATTAGAGAAATGTGTACTCAGTAACACATGACCTTGGGCCATGTGAAATCAGAGATCATAACAGTAGGAATAAGAGTGAGTCCAGTGTAGTTTGATTAGAGAAGGGTGACCCCAAATGATAATATAACTCATTTGTATTCTTCAGTAGGGGAGTTCGTGCAGGTGAAGAGAGATGTTTTAAAAAGGTAGAAAATATAGGTAATCTACAGGCAATCCAAGTTGCTTAAAGCAAGCCTTAATTTTATTTATATCAAGATAATATACTTCTGTGTATTTTGCTTTATGTATAAATATAAGTATGCAAATTTTTACTTGATTTGATTGAAGCTGGAAAAAGTCAAAATGTATTATATCTCTTAACCGCTTCTCTGCCTCAGAAAACTACTATTTTCTCAAGAAAACAGGTGTGAAGAACAATTCAAAATTTTTCATCAAGGATTATATCTCATCTAATGATAAAGTAGCACTCAAGTGAATTTCTTAAAAATAAAAGAAATCATAAAGTGCCGCTGAGCCTTGCAATCTAATCTTGCTATGAAAGGAAATTAAATCAAAAATCAATTTTCCTGGGAAACTCACCCTTACTCTACAGATTAGTTGTAGCACATACATGCACAGCACAGAACAAAAAGAAAGGGACAAGCAGTTGGTGTACTTCAGTTCAAGAGATAGATGTCTCAAGGATTATCCAGTTGATTTAAGGCCATGAATAAGCCATTTTCAGGACTGTTCATATAGTAAGAAATCAAAAATAAAAGTCTGCATGTAACTTTAGCATTTGAAAGACTCCAGGTTGCTAACATGTTTTCTTCATGCCCTGATTGCTGATATGTTTTCTTCATGGGCTGATTGTTAGTATGTTTTCTTCTGGCATAACGGTTTAAACCTCAGAGTCTTGGCTCTTTTGATCTGTCCTGCTTTTTCACTTTGTGGAAAAAAGGAGAATTCGAGGATCTATGTAGTTCTTATGTAGTATAATGTTTGTATTACTTGGTTTCTAGTTTTGTAGTGAACCTATGAACACCAACTTAAGCAAAGGTATGAGTCTGGCCAAAATTAACATGCTACATTATGAGTACATTCACTATATTGCCCTTTGAATACGAAAGCTGGAAATATTTGTGTTTTTAGATGTTTCTTGGTTTGGAATCTAGAATATTATTCCACACACATATGCCTAAATCTGTTATTAAATTTATAATGTGACCTGGTGGAAATATTAGATCATTTCTGTGGCTCTGTTGAACTAATAGAAAAAAAGTATAATAAAAATATTAAGATATATAATCACATAAATGTTTGAAAAATAACCACCTCTGGTCATGCTGTCTGTTTTTTTATTATCAATTGCCCCAGGTACCTAAGCACATAATTGCAATCATTGATTCAACAAATAAATTACTGTTTCTATGAGCAAGTACTATCCAAGGTTCTGAAGAATCACAAATAAATCAGATTTTATCCATTCCTCAAAGACATAAACACTGAAGAAATTATTGAAAGTGTTATGATAGAAATAAGGAGAACCATGAGGGCATAATATAAGTAGTGACCAAATAATTTATTTTTATTAATTTTTATTTTTTATTTTTTAATTTTTTTATTTTTATTTTTTTTAATTTTAATTTTTTTTTTTTGAGACGGAGTCTCGCTCTGTCACCCAGGCTGGAGTGCTGTGGCCAGATCTCAGCTCACTGCAAGCTCCGCCTCCCGGGTTCACGCCATTCTCCTGCCTCAGCCTCCCGGGTAGC
Source organism: Rhinopithecus roxellana (assembly GCF_007565055.1). Lineage (NCBI taxonomy): Eukaryota > Metazoa > Chordata > Mammalia > Primates > Cercopithecidae > Rhinopithecus > Rhinopithecus roxellana. Next base: position 76,565,318 of record NC_044569.1, on the reverse strand, counting down.
TGGGACTACAGGCGAGGTAGCCACCTCGCCCGGCTAGTTTTTTTTTTTTTTTTTTTTTGTAGTTTTTAGTAGAGACGGGGTTTCACCGTGTTAGCCAGGATGGTCTCGATCTCCTGACCTCGTGATCCACCCGTCTCGGCCTCCCAAAGTGCTGGGATTACAGGCTTGAGCCACCGCGCCCGGCCATTAATTTTAATTGTAATACAAAATTTAGATTTAAGCAATTGCTTGTTTCAGCAGTGAAATACTCTCATGGGTCAGACTTTCCTGCTAGAATTTAGGTAGTAGCTCATTTTAAAACTACAGCAAAGTAAGCAAGCAGTTTGTGCTGTCAAATAAGAAATCTATAAATTCAAAAGATTAGTGTCAGGCCTAGAGCTTTTTCATTTACTCGAACTGCACAAAACTTAAGTTGCACGCTCAGGTCCACTTTTTCCACATGGAGAGTTCAATCAAATGCAAGGATTAAGTCTCCAAGTATTGAAGTGAAGCATTTCTTTTCTCTTATAGTTCATAGAATTAGTAATGGGCACATAAGAGGAAAGGTCATAATAATTCTGTTGAAGTTCAAGTCAGAAACCACTCTATGATAAAATTGCCTGAATGTCAATAATAATTCACCCGGACAAATAACTATTATCTTAACACTAGAACTTTTTTATTTCCCGGAGAATATTTAAGCCCTTTTTGAGGCCAGTAATAGAGAAAACTAAGAATATGATTTTAACTGTTGCATGTGTAGAAGTCTTCATTAACTACTAATGCCATTAAAGCAAATATGTAGATCGCTGCCATTTGTTTCAGAGACTCAAAATGCTTACACATTTAGTAACAAGATATAAAGGTGAAACTTAAATGAAAAAGGAATCGTTTATATTTTTCCTTATAGTTGTACTAGATAAAGCATTAATAAACAGCAGTGCTTTAGAGAAAGTTTTACTTTTTAATAATGAAATTTAATGTTTCCATTTTTTTGCCCATTTCAGTTTTACAGACAAAAGTACTAAAATAAATGGACTTCCCCCAAGCTATTAGTTAAGTCTCTCTTAAATTTCCACTTTACCTAAGTCTTTTTGTACGTTATCATAGAGAAATTGAATACTACAAAAGGAATATGCCAGAATTATTTTGAGAATAAAAATATCCTGCACTCAAATTGCAGGATATTTAATGCTGCTCTCATGAATTCCACTTATGAATATTATTTATGAATCTCTATAGAAGCTATTTTTTGAATAAACTTCATTGAACAAACACAAGTACAATTTATTTGTTTGCAAAAACCAAATAATGAACAGAAATATAATTCCTGTAATAATAAATGTATGAAATTTTAATCTCTCCACCTCTAAATAAGAATGTTGTAGCTTACTGCTATCTGTAAATTTATCTTAGGAAGCTCTGTTCCAATTGGCTTAAATGCAGTTTTGTTTATGTTTTTGTTTTTTTTTTTTTAGTGCTTACTCATTTATAAGCTGTAGTTCTATCATTATGTATTATAATGTGGAAATTAATGAAAAAAGCAATTATTTTAGCTTTCAGTCATACTCTCTGTGGAAAATAATTATATTAATATTTCAGATCGGATTTTTTTCATAAAATTTATTCTCTAGAGAATTAACAGTTCAATAATTGCTTTTTATTGTTTAGTGAACCATATTTTTGGGATACGTTTCAGGTTTTTCAACAACTTTATTTCAAGCAATTTAAAAATTACTGCCTGTAGTTCTTTTCAAATCAAGTCCAAATGTCCATGGACTTCAGAATGAATCAGTTCTAGTTGAGTGACAAATTATTTTCCAAGCCAGCAAATCTCAGGAAGTCCAAGTATCTGTTCTGGTCATATATTGTCCACTAATTCAATTCATCTTTTCTGTTACCTTATTTTTAAAGGTTAAATCCAGTTGTGGTATTATAAAGATATTTTATTTTCTCTATGCTTAAGGATGTTCAGAAAGCCATAAGCATAAAGAAACATAAAATATTTTTTCTATAGTTCCCACAACTGGCTTCCCAGTGACACTTAAAAAAAGAATCACATGAGTGGACAATATACAACTTTATATTTGAATACATGTATTTAGAGTAATTGTCTTTTAATAACTATCTGTCTTTGATTTTTTATTATAAAGTAGAATTTATAAAAGTGTTTTATGAAACTAGTGAAATCATTAGAAGGAAACTCTCTGTGCCCTCAGTAAGTTGCTGATGTTCAGGGTACCTGGCTGAGTTGTTTTGACCAGGAAATATTCATCCATGCTTAAAGATGCCACTATATCAGAGAAGTCAAAATCAAAGTAAAAACAATAACAACAACAATTATAAACATTAAAGTGTATTTTCAGGGAGCTGTCCTCATATAATGTCCCACCCATTTAACATAAAATAAACTGAGGCACAAGTAATTTTGGTTAAGTTTATACAGCTACTAAATGGCAGAGCTGCAATTTGAACCCAGGCAAAATTGAGTCCAGATGTTGCATTTTTAAACATTATTCTTAAGGATTATCAGATACCAAAGCGGAGGCATGAGTGGGTTAGGGACATTGGTATGAAGTACCCCCTTTCTGGGGTTTGGAAGTTTCCCCTGTGAATATTTATATCAACCTTAATTTTCTCTCTGCTTCTGTGCTTTTTTTGCTTTAATTTTAAAGGAATATAAACAATTGATGTTGACCCTCATTTTTTTAAATTAGTTGACGCATTCTTTCCTGAACGCCTATTAATATACTGTGTAACCTGTTGTATTTTTTTATTTGAAAAAAAGCAGTAAGACAAAGGCTTAACTACAAATAGAATGTCTTCATTCAATGATGTAAACACATACGCACAGCAATTACAATTGGCTGGTGATCAGGTATCCAAGATATTAGTACTGGTTCTGGCTATGACACTAGCTTCCCTTTTACACCTTAGGAAAAAAGGTTAGAGTACTAATACCTTGGATGTCTGATCTCCAGTCTAATTTAGGGCATGATAAGGTGCTTAAGTAGGTGATATTTATATCTTTGTTTAAAATGTTCTACTTACAAGTAGTTTTGACTCTGCTCTATTTTCCTATCCTACGGAAATGTTACAATTAGTATGCTGAACTAAACTAAATATTCTTCTATGCATGAGAATGTGAATTAGTTACAACTAAAGAACCCTCGTGCATTTATAGGATCCTGTCTGTGATTCTTGAACAATAATACCAGTAAGTGAGAATGTGTCTATGATATGCTGAAATCATTAGGCAATAAACAGAGCACATAACCTCTTTAATTTCATAAAAAAATTCTTGCTGACCTTGGATATATTAATATACTTATAGATATAAATAGAAATATACTTACATATTTTGTTAGTGCCACTGAAATGGGCTGCCTGTTGTAAAATTTTTCCTTTACAGGGATGAAAATGAACACCAACACTACCTAAATGCTATTCTGATAAATTGACTCAATAAAAACAATTAAAAGTCCAGGCATAATAGAAAATCAAAACTTCCAAATAGGGTGGCATAGTTTAGAAAACTATAATGTCAGTAGTCAGCAACTTTAGAGAATTTGCAAGTCATATAAATGATTTGCCTGAATAAAATACTTTTTTTCTTCCTCCTCAGCTGAGAAACAACGAAGTACCATATGTTGAAACAAAAAATTATCTTGCTGCTTTCAAAAATAACCACTTTTTAAAAGACACTATAGAGATAACATGGGAATTTAAAAATTGCATTTTCTCTGTACTGTATAGAAAAGAAAGCAAAGCATAAGGTGATTGCATGTGATCATCTCTTAACCTCTGCATTAAAATGCACAAAAGAAAATGGGCTTATATTATGAGCATGTAAGTCTAGGTGAGATTGTAGGAAGAAAGGCAACTTTGGAATTTGTAAATCAGAGAGTTTTCCAGATTTCATTTTAGTACAATAAATACACATACTGCAGACTATCAAAATCTTCATACATCAAAACTTAGCAAATATTCATTGAGAATCTGGTTGCCATATTTTATCGATCTTTTGTTTATAGTGAATATAGCCTCTAAAATAGTTTGAAGGAGCCAATTAAGGTGGAGTTTAATATAATAATTTTTAGACCAAATGGATAACAGATCAACAAACTGGATCTTTTAGAAGAAATTGGAAGTATCAGCTTGAAAAACCCAAGGTTACAAACCAGAAATCATTTGGGAAAAAATCGAGTTTATAAAAGACAATACACAAGATATGGAATTGCACAGTGTCTTAGTCCCTTTAAACACCGCTGTAAAGAAATACCCAATACGGGGTGCTTTATAAAGGAAGGAGTTTTAATTGACTCACAGTTCTGAATGGTTGGGACGCTTTAGGAAACTTATAATCAGAACAGAAGGCAAAGGAGAAACAAACGCTCGTCTTAAATGGCGGCAGTTGAGAGAAGCGGGGAAATGCCAGATGCTTATAAAACCATCAGATCTCTTGAGAACTCACTATCTCATGAACAGCATGGGGGAAACTGCCCCCATGATCCAATCACCTCCCATCAGCTCCCTCCCTTGACAAGTGGGGATTATGGGGATTACAATTCAAAATGACATTTAGGGGAGGACACAGAACCAAACCATATCACATCACATCTTCTATTAAGAACATATGCCTCAATTTTCCCTTGGTTTATGCCTCGCTTCTTCCTTTCCTCTCATTTCCTTCAGAGTTTGTTTGCTTGTTTTTTCATCAAACACGAGGATTAATTTCTAGCACGACTTACTGGTTCCTCATAGTTTAATGTATCCTACAAATATAAACAAATTTCCATGTTAAATGGTAACTCATTGCTTGTCAACAGATCAACACCTATATTAGAATTGACTTACCGCCTTGCAAAGCAGAGGAGAAAACACAACTCAAATAGGCCTGTCACTGCGAAACCTTGCCTAATCCCTCCAGGTATGAGCATAAGTAGGCTTTTATTATAGTACATCCTCATAAGCCTATTAAAACAATTTAAGAAAAATCAATTCAGCTTTGTCAAATGATCTTTATATTTCCTATATTAACATACTATAAATGAGCTCAGCCTTTTAAAACATTAAACTCAGATCTGTCCACAAGTGCTAGGTTTATTGATTTATCCAATCTCTAGAACTATGCTGTTGTATGTGGTAGCCACTACCTGCATGATACTATTTAAACTTTAATTATAAGTAATTAAAATTAAATACAATTAGCTGGGCATGATGCTGTGCACCTGTAGTCCCACCTACTCATGAGACAGAGCAGGAGGATTACTTGAGCCCAAGACCAAGAGATCGAGACCAACCTGGGCAGCACAGTGAGAACTCCTCACTAAAGAACAAATAATAAATAAAATTAAAAAATAAAAAAATACAATTAGATTCTGTTTTTCGGACACTCTAGCCACATTTCAAGTGTTCAGTAGTTACAAGCATCTAGTAAACATTATATTAAACACCAATATTATAGAACATTCCCATCTTTACAGAAAGTTCTATTGGACAGACCTGCTCTAATATATTTTTAAAATTTATTCCAATCTATTATTCTACCATCATTTACTTTTCTATAGCTGAGATCATATAGATCCACATTATAGAGTTGTACCTACACTTTTAACCTCTTGACTCCTTCTGCTATTCATTTCACCTTTTATAAAAATGTCAAACATTGTATCAACCTAAACTTCCATCTTTTATTTGCCACACGAATGCTGAACTATGCAATAGAAAAATCAGAAACAAACAAAAATGATGTGGAGTGAACTACAATAAATTCATCGTTTTCATTTTCACTTGATCAGCCTGAAAACACATATAATTAGGCCCCCATCACATTCTCGACAGTCAAGTTATTCTAAATCTTTTCTGACTCTTCTTAAGATTTTTCACTTCTTTCTGCAAGTAAATTAGTTTTGTGAAACATCAGAGACAAGTATAGCCAGAACACATATTCAGTTGTTGTCCTACTGTTGGGACTTCAAGGAATTTGGGAGATGAGTGAGAAAGAAAGATATAAACAAGAGGTTGCAGTAGACACACAAGCTTGATTTGGGGGACTCTTTGAAAAGCTTGCATGTGAGGAGAGTCCCTCAGAGCATGAAACTCTAGATACTATGGCAACATGGGGGCCGCCATCCAGAATGGAAGGAGCACAGAGGGAGTCCTGGAGGAGAAGGGGATTGGAGAGGAAGGTTATGTGTCTACATAATGCTTTTCAGCAGCACGATGGGAAGTCTTTGGGTGAGAGAGCTCCAATGTGATGCAGTAGCTTGAATCTTTATAACCCTGGGTTTTACATTATCTATGGTTAGCAGATATTGGGCACAAATTTGTGGGTTATGCAAAGCAGGCAGGCTCTAGATAGCTAAAAATATGCTTATTTTAGCAATGCTAAAACAATTGGATGTATAAAAATCTGAGTTTGGCATGAGCAGGCTTTTGAGTTAACAGGTCTGAGCTTGCTGTGAAGAAATAAACAACTTTGAGATCAACATACGAAGGCCATCCTAGCTCTTTTTTATAACACCTACCTACTTAAAACATCTACATCCCACACACGGGCCTTCTTTCTTTGGATCTTCATTGATGAGGACCTTTCCTTTTTTGCAAAACTGTTATCTCTTCTGGTATCCTGGATTCCAGACTTCTTGATTCCTTGGGAAATGAGACTTACCAATAAGGCCCTCCTTCATCTGGAATATCTAGGTAAAAACATGTGAGAAAGAACCTTTGCTTTTGAGAAATGAATGCTTCTGCTTTGAAATGCGTAGGAAAACTCTATATTTATCCTGAGTTACTGTTGGCTAGTTTGGATTAATTAGGAGGAAATAAACATATTATATGCCTTTTCCTGTTACATTCCCTACAGAACAAGGTTGTGATTACAGGCCTTTAGGTCAGTGGAGTTTACACCTTAGTGGAATAGAGGTGACCAAAAATAAACTCTTAATTACTTCTTTGCATTCTCTGTCCCAATATGAAAGTTAATCTTTTATTTATCCCAAGGGTGAACTTTAAACCTATTACCTCTCTTTGATGTCTGTCTCAACTCTTACTTAATACATACATTTTTAAGTTTTTAAGTATCAATATTAGAATTTTTTATTTTTTCCTTATTCTAGCAAGAATATTTTTCTCTATCCTTAAAATCAATATGTAAGCACACATATACACACAAATGACACATCTTAATATCCAATTTCCCATAGACAATGAGTCCCTTGAGGGAATACTAGTGCTAGCAGATATCTATAAAATGAGTTAAACTTTTCTTATGTCATAATTTATAAGGGTATATATTTCTAATAGTGTTTAAATGCTTAATTCATGATATAATAATGCTTTATGCAAAATATTCATATTTTATTATGATACATACTTTTATGCTTCATATGTTTTGTGTTCTAATTGTAAACTAGATATATAAAGAAAATTTTATACATAGCCAGCATCATTTTGCTGTTTTCTTAAGTTAGTTACTTGATCTTGCAGCTTTTTTTTTGGTTCACATGTGAAATAGGGATAGTAACTGCGTAAACTACATACCAAGTTTGGAAGAAACTTAAATGTGTATAGTGTACCTGATAAATGAAAAAATCTCCATCAGTATTTACTACTGGAACACAAAGTCATTTCCACTTCACTCTACCTACCCCCCTTACTAATAAAACCTCAAGGGGATGAATCAGAATTGGTCATGGCTGCTTGTGGAGTTTCATCCCATTTTTGCCCTAGATTCACTTAGGGTTGTGAATATGAACTAGTTTGGCCTTTGGAATATAAAGAAACGCTGCTTGGAGTTTTAAGAACTATTGCTATTCCTAACAGAAAGAGGAAGAATAGCATAAACAAAATATTTATCATATTTTCCTGCCTTTGGGCATGGCTGTCTGAGAACTTGATGGCCTGGAGTCCTCTCACCATCATTGGAGGAACACTGTGGCAGAGCCTATACCTGGAAAGTGCCTGGGTCCTGGACAACCTCACTGAACTGTGGAACCAGACTCATTAAACCCTCCTAAACTCCTGTGGAGGAGAAAAAACAAAAGGTTTATTGCTTATATTAAATTTAAATAAATATTGTCTTTCTTACAGCATTCTAACTAATATAGCTGCTAATGGTAGTAGAAGTAGTAGTAGGATTTCACACTATCTTCAAAACTAAGTGTTCATGCTACAAAATTGAGTTCAGTTGGTGATCTCTTTCTGTTTTTAGTGTACTTATATTCTTCTTAGCCCCACTTTCTACCATATACTGTTAGGTAAGTACTTCTTTTTCCTGGTATATTTTTCTTGTTTTCCTTTTGGAACTGATAAAATGCATATATAATAGCTTCCTCATATTTTACTAAATTATTTGCTAGCATTTCAAAGGTTTGCAACATATGTCCCTGATCTTTTACTTCCGATTCACTTCTACAATTCCCTTTCTACATTTCCGCTTTTACGTTGTGTCATATTTTTAATTTTAATTCTCATTTTTAGTTATTTTCCATTTTCTTCTTCTCCCTTTCTTGTGTATTTTTCTTTTAGTTTGTCTTAAATATATATAGAACTTAATTGATAGAAGTGACACAGTTGATTCATATGTATGTTTATAATTATATATTTTTATTTATCCCATTATTTCCCTGTTATTTCTTTTAACAGTCACACATTGCTTTTTCTCTAAAAGTTGTATATTCTATGTTTTGAACAATGTATTTAGAGCTCTACACATTCTCACGTATCTAGTTTTCCAATGGCTTCTCTTCTATAATGCATAACTTTTTAAATGTCAAACAAAACAAAATACACTAATCACATAGAAGCAAGTTTTTTTCTTAAAATAACACTGAGCACAAATTATAAAAAATTATATGAAAATGCCTAAAGAACAAATACAATTTGCTTTAACTATGACATCGATATGGAAGGAAATTGCTGGGAGGGGAAGGTCAGGGTCCTTTTAAATGATACAGAGTGGGGGAGAAGTGCTGGATAGAGGAGGGGTGGTCCCTGGCTAGGGCTCGACTGCAGAGCTTGTTCCTAGGAACCCAGGTGACGACAGGTGCTCCTGTCTTCGTGCCCAAATGTTGCATTTCCCAAGACCACCCTCGCCTGTCATGCCCCATCCTGTGCCTATAAAACCCCCAGAGACCCTAGTAGGCAGATGTCATTGTGGCTGGACGTCAAGAGGAGCTGATCGGCTAAAGAAGACCCAGAGGCAAGCCGAGTGCGGTGGCTCACGTCTGTAATACTAGCACTTTGGAAGGACTAGGTGGATGGATCATCTGAGGTCAGGAGTTCGAGACCAGCCTGGCCAACATGGTGAAACCCCATCTCTATTAAAATACAAAAATTAGTCCAGTGTGGTGGTACATGCCTGTAATCCCAGCTACTAGGGAGGCTGAGACGGGAGAATCCCTTGAACCCGGGAGATGGTGGTTGCACTGAGCCTAGATCGCGCCACTGCACTCCAGCCTGGGCAGCTGAGCCAGACTCCGTCTCAAACAAACAAACAAACAAAACACACAGAGGCAGCTTCACATAGAGAGAAGCACATCAGCGGAGGAACACACAGGCTGCTGGACGTCGACAGGAACTTACCGACAGGAACTTGCCGACAGGAACTTGCCGACAGGAACTTGCCGACAGGCATTGGCATGCCGGCAAGCTACTCACCGGCAGAACGTGGAGTTTGGCCAGGGCAGTCAGAGGAGAGCCCGGCTGCAGAGCGGCCCGACTCCAAAGGGGAAACCGTCTCCTTTCTGGCTCCGCCATCTGCTGAGAGCGACTTCCACTCAATGAAATCTTGCACTCATTCTCCAAGCCCAGGCGTTATGGGATTCTTCCAGTGCACCAAGCAAGAACCCGGGATACAGAAAGCCCTCTGTCCTTGCGACAAGGTAGAGGGTCTAATTGAGCTGGTTAACACAAGCCTATAGATAGCAAAACTAAAAGTGCACCCTGTAACACGTGCCCACTGGGACTTGAGGAGCTCTAAACATTCACCCCTAGACACTGTTGTGCGGTTGGAGCCCCACAGCCTGCCGCACTGAAGAAGCGAGTCACTTCCTGTGACACATGCCCTGCGAGGGAGACAAGGGAACCTTTCCTATTTCAACACTAAGGTTAAGAAATTATAAATCTGTACTGAATAAATATATATGTACTCACTATATTCAAAACAACCAAATGATATATATTAATAAAACAGATATTATCCCTTTCTATAGGAGGCGCACACTAGGTTTATTTCTAGATTGAAAAGAAGAGGAAATAAAAACAATTTGGAATTTTCCTTTGAACTGTACTTCATCAAATACCTGGGAGAACTAAGAACTTTTTAACTAGTGGTAGAAAATGTTAAACCAAGCAAACTTATTAAAATGTATTCCAATAGTATTGTAGCAGTGAATAAAATTGTAGCTCTCTCTATAAACTTTACAGATAGTTGATGGTTTTCTGAATGTACAAGAATACAGGTTGATACCTGTTTATTCAGAGAAATCATGGAAATTCTGATATTCTTATTTTCTTTCTTTTTACCTAGTATGTTGTGGATATCGCTGGTAACTTAGAAAATGCTAACATTCTTTCTCATACTAAGACTGTCAGAATTGTTCTTTAATGTTGAACAAAGTTTAGTCATTTTCAGCTTTTTCAAAGCCTTACAAAGTAGATAAAATGCTTTCAAAGGGTAAAACGCCAAGTGTCTATTACGCCATCATTTAGAGAAAGTTGGTGATCCTGGATATTTCCTGAGACAAGCTCATCTTTGAAGTATTCTTTTAAGAACTTCCTCATGAGACTTGAATTGACCTCTGCTGCGGACTCTACCAAGTCTAGATCTAGTTGTCTTCTTTGTAATGTCTCAAATACGAGTCACATAATGATCAGAATGCTGAAATAGGAGTTCAGAATCCTCTACTGTAGAATTCCACACAAATGAAGCATCTCCCCAGACTGTAAAGACTCCACTCAATGTCTGCCTTCCCAGACACTTCTCTTACAAAGCTGCATTGCTCGGTGAGTGTTCATGAACTTGGTATCTGGTTTTCATTTTGAAATACTAGATAGGCTTCTTGTATCCTCTCATCATTTGTTAATTATCAAATATTAAGACCCTTTATTTTTTGTATCTGCTTCTTACAAACTTATGTTTACTTTTTTTTTCCAACTCTCCTGTCACTCCTAAATACAATAATTAGGTCTTTTGGAAATTTTATTCTAGGAAAACCATCCTTCTGTACTCTCTAAATGAAATGTTTTCTTTGACTTGTACACCATTGCTTTATTTTATCTACAACTGGACCTTTGTATAGTAATCTTATCATCTGGAACCAGGTCCAATCTTACAGCATGTGATATATTCAGGGCTCAGGGTCCGGTGCTCAAAAGAACCCTGTGTTTTATTTAATGTAATGATGTCACTGTCTTAATACCCTTGTTAATTTTCTCTTTGAAGTTATTTTTTAATGTAAAGTCTGATGTATGGCATATATATTATGTAACATACTATGTAATATATGCATATAATGGCATATGTATCTATGTTATATAATGTTGTGTAATATGTGTATATACTGCATGTATATCCTCTGGTTGTTTCTTGTCACCAATTTACATACAGCATTTGTCATGCTTAGGAACACAGAATTCCAATGGACTTATGATTTATGGGAGTTCAATGAGGCTCAAAGTGAGTACAGATAAATGTGGATTCCTTCAACTAAATAAGTAGAGGCACTAACTGTCCCAACACACCTAGCAGGCAGTATTTCATATTAAAAGCACAACTAGCTTTGAATACAAACAGAAAGCAATGGCATTCGAAGAAACGCAAATGATCAAGTGATTCAATCATACCTTTCCTTACTCAGGTTACTTTCATGTATAATCCAACTAAAACCAATTCAGTAAGTCCCATAGATAGCTTTTTTGTATAAAGATAGAAATACACCCCTCTGGTATGAAAGCTTGGAACTTATGAGTTTCATCTGAGTTCCTTCCTCAGGAAACAGCCTTTAGGCCTCCCCACAAAATATGAAAGAACTGAATCTCACCAGGTCATGACATCCAGACAAAGAGCTGCTGGACACATCATTCATCATGATTCCCATTTACTTACACATTGTTTCATTCCTTCCCTATTATATAAAGCCCTGTTTTAGTTGGTCAGGGAGATGGATTTGAGACTGAGCTCCCATCTCCTCAGCTGCAGCATCCGATTAAAGTTTTCTTCCTTGATAATGCTCATCATCTCAGTCACTGGCTTTTTTGAACCTAGCCTGAAACCCTGGTGTTTCAGTAACAGAACATCTTATGCTGAAAATGGCATAGAAAGAAAGGGAAAGAAGCCAATCCATTTCTTTTTTCCTTTAGTCCTTCTATATGCATTAGTAAACCTAAGGGAGAGAACATTGATAGTCTGTGTGCATTATCAAAAGATAAAATGAAAAGACTGGAGTCAAGTTTTGTGCAGTATTTCCATTATACTGGTAAGAACAAAAATATCACCAGGAAAGGTGGCTCATGCCTGTAATCCCAACACTTTGGGAGGCCGAGGCAGGTGGATCACAAGGTCCAGAGTTCAAGACCAGCCTGGCCAATATGGTGAAACCCCGGCTCTACTAAAAATATAAAAATTAGCCGGGCATGGTGGCACACTCCTGCAGTTCCAGCTACTCGGGAGACTGAGTCAGGAGAATTGCTTGAACCCGTGAGGCAGAGGTTGCAGTGAGCCAAGATCTCATCACTTCACTCCAGTCTAGGAGACAGAGCAAGACTCTACCTCCAAAAAAAAAAAAAGAAAAAAGAAAAAGAAAAAAAATACATATGCATGAACACAAACTGTAAATATGAGTTACTCATACTTGCATTTAAAAATCCTTGGATGAGGGATTCAGAGTTATAGACTACTTTAGAACATTTTTTAACTTATAACAAGCTCACTCACACTATCCGAGCCACCAATTCAACATACCTGTCACCTTTATACTTATAGATGCAAGTATTTATTTCTGGATGCCATCTAATAGCTGTACTTGGACACTGACCTGCTGAGAAACATATTAGCCTGGTTACCTTTACACAAATAAAAATGATTTATTTTTAGTTCTTCATTTGAACTAAATCATAATATATTTATTAAAGGCATAGTATTGCTTAAAGATAAATTTTAAAATTCAATTATATTACAAATAATTATTAAAAGCATATATCTGTGTGTATCTATCTATCTATCTATCTATCTATCTATCTATCTATCTATCTCCAAATGATCCTACAATTGATACTTACACAAAAAGGTTTCATCATATTTTCTTGGAAAGTTACCGTTAAGTCTTCTGTAGATACATAATAAATACTAATAAATACAATGTGTTTGAATTGTGTACCTTCTAATTCCACCTTTGGAAAGATTCTATACATTTCTGAGTTAGACAGAAAAAGACACAGGGTTTGAGCTACAATTAAGCTGATAAGGATAGAGACAAAGGCATTATTATTCACCTCTACAGTTCATTTGTCAAATTATGAAAATGTTTAAGGTCCTGCCTCAATTCTAATAATTTATTTTTATTGATTAAATTATAGGTGTTATTATGCAAAGAACTTTAGACAGGTCAAATGTCTAAATTAATACATCAGGTCATTTAAATGTCAAAAGGAAACCTTAAACCATAGGGTTGTCTATTTAAGACATAATTGGAAAAAAAATGGACAACTTATCAAAGAAGATTCTAAATGAATTCAAATGAAAACCTGGTGAATCCACAGCATCCTAATATGCTATTCACAAATTAACACATATGTAATTTATAAAATACGAACCATAAAACTCAGTGATAGTTATTTGCCCAATTCTACAGAATTGTTTGAAAAATATTGGACATTTTTTCAGTAAAGTTTAAATAAATAACATGGTTTTACAATTAATGGGAAATAATCCAATTCTCTTTTGACTTCTAAGTAATTGAAAATTAACTTGTAAACAGATATTCCAGTGAAACTAGGATCATTTTGTTATAAAAAAAAACTTGTCTGCCTGACCAATATTTTTTCCAGAAAGGAATCTCTGCAACATGTGAGCTGGAAAGTTGCAATTGCAATGTAATGATGTCTATTAGAGCAATTTATAGGTGAGGAAATGGGTTGCTATACAAATTCTGTCACAGATATCTTTTATACATATCAGTAAAATGTTAATAAAAAATTTTATTTTTTATTTCTTGAGTCTTTTTAGGGAAACCTAGTTTTCTTTAAGATACATGTGTATTTCTTATTCTGGACACTTTACAAAGTTAATAATTTGATTATTTGTAACAGTTTAATACAAATTTTATATATATGGTAAAAACTGTGACATGACATATTGACTCCATTTTCAAAATAGAGCCCCTGCTGGAGCCAAGGGAAAAATGGCATTCTATATTCTATTTCCAGAATGTATAATGCCACCTATACATTCTATTGTATTCTATAATGCAATTCTATTGTATATATTGTGTATATATAGTATATATTGTACATATTGTATATATATTATATTAGTATATAATACAATTCTATTGTATTCTATAATGTACATTCTATTGTATTCTATGCCACTATACATTCTATTTCCAGAATGTACCCACAACAGTGAAAAAATGCACCACTTATTCATCTTCACCTCAACTTTTTTTTTTTTTTTTTTTTGGCAAATAGCACACATTAGCATTACACGGGTAGCTTTAAAACATGACTATCCTCCAAGCTTCACCCCTAGATATTTTAATAGTTTTGTGATGGTATCAAAGAAGCAGTATTTTTGTAAGCTTGTAGGATGATTATACTGTGCAATTGGGTTTAATAACTGGAAACAAGAAAAGTGGATAATTTCCAGCTGCTATTTTTGCATTTATCAGAGTTCACTGATATACATTCATTTTTAATGTTGTAATTGACAGAAATATTATTTCTCTTCTTACTTTTTGGAATACGTGTTTGAGCATTTAAGACTTAATCTTTCATTGCTCCAATATCAAATGTACTGTAAGATTTACAAAGGGAAAGTAAACAACATAAAGTCACAAATATCCATATAATGATTTTATAGAAATTTAACATTTTAACATTTGTCATTTTAGCTTTTTTTTTCAAGGTAGTAAACCACTTGTGTTTAACAGATAACTACCACCATTTAAGAAAAATGTAAGAAATAATGTATTTACAAATGTTAGAATTTGTAATTTTTTTTTAATGAAAGAAGACAAATTAGCCACTCACTTGCGTTCCTTTTTTTTTTTTTTTTCTATTAACACAGACATGACAAGTACTTTGTCTTTTGACCTCATTTTATAGCATGTGTTGTAATCTCAGCACTTCAAAGAAAGAAATCAATCCCAGATTCCACAAATTCTAGATCAGGTCAGGCATACAACATTAGAGTATCCAAAGTGAAACATACTTTGGAAAATAAAAATGTAGGTAAACACCTCCCTTTCCTAATAGAAATATTGACGCATTGAAAGGATAGTCACTGATTTTTAATGAAATATGTATTTGGAACATTATATTTTAAAATTTAAGCAATAAAATTTATTAAATTCTAAAATGGCTTTCTTAGAAAGATTTAAAAAGTCTTTCTCTTGGACTTCATAATGATACAGCCTTCGGAACCACGTTAGACTCATTTTTAACTTCCATTGATTTTATGTTTTCAAGTAAGCATATTGTCAAAAACTTAAAATCAGTGAAGATCTGACCTGCCTAAGGAGCCCAGGTCTAATAGAGACGGATAAGTAAAAAGACGGTAATAAGAAAATACCATCTGACAGCCTTACAAGAACACTTAAAAGAGAGTATAAGGAAGTCCCAGGAACTTGTCATGTATATTTTGCCTAGCAATTGGACTGGCATTAGTGTGTTCTTTTTTTGTTTTATTTTGTTTCACTCCATAATAAAATAATATTGGAAAGCCACTTAAATTAAAACATTAAACATTCAAAATTGTTTTCCAAAATATAAACTTTTTAGCCCTTGTGTTTTAAGATATTAGATAATAAAATATTATTAAAACTGTCATTAGTATCATATTTTACTATATGAAAAAGTTTGTATGGCCAAGTATCATATTTAAATAAGGCTTATAATGCCTCATAAATTGTTACTTTTAATGTGTTATCAATTTTAGTGATCTTTTATAATCTATTGGTATATAAGTTCCTCTGTGGAATCTTAGTGTTGAATTATGGATAATTGTTGCCATTTTTAAAAATAGGTATGTTATTACTAAATCTATTTCCAGAGAATGGATTATTTCAAAATTGGTTACATGTATACATTATTCTAATTGTGTTCACATTAAAGTCAAAAACTAATTTCTGGTCAATTCCATTTAACAGGATAAAAGAAAAACAAATTACAAACATGCGAATAAGCCATTTGGATTGTAAATATACATTAGTGTACACAGGTTTGTAAAAGCTCGGGATATAACTTCTGCTTCGGCATGGACACCTCTAAACTGTATTTTCTCTTTTAATCTTGGATACGGCATAATGAGATAAAAGAAGATGAACTAATATAGCTAATATTCACAAGTGGTGGAAAAACCTTGCATGACTATTCTAGAAGGCAAAAGCCTCTTGAAAAAATACTGCTAACACATTGTATACCTAAAAGAGTTATACCTTCATTATTTATCTTCTTTGAAGGTTATTCACCTTTTTTTTTTTTGTAAAATTAGCTTAAGTCTGTGTTTTAAACTTGTTAATTTTCTTTTTACTTTCCTACCTCACTCATTCCTCATACATGATTCTAAATTCATTTGTAGTACTTTTCTTAGTGAAGACATTTCTTCTTTCTTTAGACTATAAGACAGTGTACGTGCACCATACCATTCATCCTCACACACTTTCCACATAAGAAGTTACATGATGATGCCTGGCTTACCATAAATGTTCAAATTACCCATATTAAATATGTTTTGGAAAACACTATACCATTTAATTTCTCCTACTCTAAAATTCTCTCATTCTCCAGGTACTCTTTTGTCTACTCACTAGATAATAGGCTATTTCTGGATTACTTGTATCTTCCTATAAAAGCTAAAACCTCTAAATGAAGAGCAGCATACTCATTAATTTTTATATATTTATGAGCATTTTAAAACTATGTACAAAGTATAAAGTTTATTAATATATTACTGACATATTAGACTATGCTAAGAAATTAACTACTTCCTCGAGGCGGTACCATGTGAATGACAGTGACAAGACTTGCCAAAAGAAAATGGACACTTACTTCTAATATTTCCCCAATGCCAAATACAACAAAGCAAGCCGACAAAAATATCTCCGTCTCAAATACATGTATTTCTCTTGCCACTTCATACAGAAATGGGCACTCATCTCACTGTTGTAAACATTGTCTTATCATTTAAAAAATTAATTGCCAAAACTGATGTCAATGGAGACAGCAGAATGATTTCCCGTAAGTAAATAGGAAAGTAATGTTGTTGGAAAAAAAAAAAAAAAGAACGAGCGAGAGAGAAACATCGTGGGATTATGTTCTGTTCTGATGCCTTCCGGGTATGTGGCTTCAGAATGTTACTGAGCCTCACTGAAAATTGACAAAGTAATATCTCGAGTTTTGTGTAAATTAACTGAGACAGGATATGAGAATAATGTATCATATAGCTTATGCTCAATAAATGACAACTACTCCTGATTATAATGAAAGAATATTGAAACATAAGAAAAGATCAATAGACAAATGTATTAACAAGAATGTCTTTAACAACTATATGTACCATGTTAACATGGGAACAAATAATAAATTTCATGAACATACACATTTTAATTGAGATTAGAAAGGATTTTCAAATTTAAGGATTAAGAATGTGAATGCCTTAATGACAGTTTTAAAAATCTTTCCATATATTTTCCTAATGCAATCTAAAATTGGAAAAAATTTATGCCTAGTTTGATTTTGATAATTTCATCTAGGCTAATTGATTGCCTATTAGTTATTCTACGTGTCTTATATATGTCATAAGGTGCTAAAACTGCATGTCTTGTTCCTCTATTTTTCTGTATATTAACTTAATGATTTAGGCGACAGCAAGGAAAAACTTTTTCAGATTTTCCTTTCATTGAAGTGTTGGGGTCCGCGTGTTTCCTAAACAAAGGAATGAATACACAAGACAACACAAGAGAAGACAAACATGGCGGCCGCCCCAATGGCACGCTCTGCTTTATTTTATACAGTGGTTTGTGGAATGTTGCCAAGTCACAAGACACATTGTTGCTTTTCTGACCTTTCCCTGACTTTCTGGATTTTCAAGATGTTTACACATAAACAAGCCCCCAGGGTCTGCTGTTTGCAACTGGCTCCTTTGTCCTCCCTGTTTGCAGGGAAGGAACGCCCTGCTTCGTTTGCAAGAGCAGGACTTATCCGAACGTCTCGTTTGCCAGCACATAGTCCTCTACATTGAAGTATAAATAAAGTGTCCACTGTTTTTATAGCTTAAAAGTCATAAATGGCAGTGCACACACAATTTACATCAGAGTTGGTGCTCAGTTTCATTAGAACCTTTGAAAAAGGAATTCCATAGTTTAGCAAACTCCACAGGTGATTCATATATTCTTATCTCTCATCTTCTCCAATTAAGCTGATACACTGACATTCACAGCTTTACTCAGTTACTACATGAGCGAATATGAAACAGAAGTAATCAGTTTTCTGTTTTAAACAAACAGTGTGTGAGAGAGAGCGCATATGAGAGAGCAAGAGATGGAGAATGAGGACACTCAGAATGTAGTATAGTTACATCAATATCTTACCAGCTATGACATTTTCATTTTTCCCTATCAATTTAACGCAAGAACAATTTGTTTAAGTGCATGGGAAGTTTCGTATTAAATCATATATGACTTAGTTTATATGAGTTTGGAATGATCATAATAAGAATATGGATGTTTTAAGGTTTAAATAATTAAGTTATATTGCTAAAATTGTTGTTTCAAAGGACTTCAATCATAAAACACAAATGTGCAATAAAAACTAAATAAACAAATTTAGTGATGTTAACATTACATTCAGGATTGGGAAGTTGGACCCTAGAGTGTTAGTGGAATTGATACCTAGTTCTTCAAAACTAAGCTTTTAATCTCTTGGAATTAGAACAAACTGAGTGAAAAAAGCGTTGCCATTTCTTTTTTGTCTCTGAAAACCCAACATGAGCTCATTTTTTCTTAGGCATGAAAGTGAGGAAAAGGTTCACCTACTGGAGGCTGGGGCTTTCTGATGTCAGATCACTCCACATGACACCACATTATATGTAGAACATAATGTGAGAGTTCAAAAAGACAACCTTAAATACCATGAAAAAGTCTTATTGTTTACTTTATGCAACATTGCTCAATGAAAGTTGCTTTAATTGTAGATTGTATGCATTAACACTGTTCTAAAAGAAAAAAATCTTTCTGAAACATGTTCCTCCAAGATATAATATTTTTAATTTTCTCCATCAAAATGTGACTGTTATATATTCTCTCTGACTATTAATACTTTGTCATTAAGTGAATATTGAATATATTATGTACCATTTCTATTAAAATTAAGTAGCTAAAAATGTTTCATGTACAAATTTTCCAAGTTGCTTTCCGTGAGGCATGCTAGTGATACAATCATCCCTGATGGCCAAAATAAAAACAATTCATCTGGAAGAATTAATACAGAGGGAAAAGAGAAGATGCCCCAAGACTCGAATTAGACTCTCAATTCACTATAATTCCGGTACTAGAAATGAACTACTGTTGAGAAGCTATGTCTATCCCCATGACAACGTCTGTTTCTTCAGATACTAGAATCACTTATTATTCATTCTCTATGAGGGGCAACCATTTGCTGAACAATAAAGGGAAATTACTCCTTCCCTGCCTGCTATCATCAACGCTTTATATACGCATAACAATATTTTGAAAAACATTTGTCAGAAAGTTGTTTTGCTCTGCCCTTAGTTCTTTACTATATTATCCACAAATCTAGCAGAGAATTTCCCTTCAGGAAAGCATTTTGGACTCTAAGCAAGCTAAGCGATTATGTATCACTTCATTCATGTATGTTTCATGGACCTTGTCCTGTAAACACGTTTGTTTCCCTGTTTTTCTTGCCCTTTATTGCTGCATGGCTCTTGATAGCAGGAATCATAGTTATTTCCAACAAGTTCTTCCAGGGGACTTGCACAGAGTAGCTGCTGAATGAATAAATGCATAAGTGAGTAAAAATAGAAGAAAACGTATGTGTGTTTACCCCAAAGTCCAAACTTTAAAAATAATCTACAATAGGTTATTGCCTATTATTACTGATTTTACCCTATATTATTAAACTAATTCCAAATACAATAATTTTATTTACTTTTCGCTATTGTTCATCTCCATTGGGAATAGAAGAGCTACAATAACGTTTTAAACAAGTGTTTGCCAATTCTGTGTAATTGTATGTCACATTGCAGTAGGAAATGAGAGAATGACATAGTGTTTATGAAGGTATGTAATGTATCTATAACTTTGCTGGATGTCTTACATGCTCTTAATATATCAGAAAATCATAAATCATAAAACAAAATAAAACAAAACAAAATATAAAAATATGAAAACATTAAATTGTTAGATATAAACATTAAAATTATAAAATCATAATAATAAATCAATCATAATAAATGGTGCTGGGAAAACTGCCTAGTCATATGTAGAAAGCTGAAACTGGATCCCTTTCTTACACCTTATACAAAAATTAACTCAAGATGGATTAATGACTTAAATGTAAGACCAAACACCATAAAAACCCTAGAAGAAAACCTAGGCAATACCATTCAGGACATAGGCATAGACAAAGACTTCATGACTAAAACACCAAAAGCAATGGCAACAAAAGCCAAAATAGTAAAATGGGATCTAATTAAACTAAAGAGGTTCTGTGCAGCAAAAGAAAGTATCATCAGAGTGAACAGGCAACCTACAGAATGGGAGAAAACTTTTGCAATCTACCCATCTGACAAAGGGCTAATACCCAGAATCCACAAAGAACTTAAATTTACAAGAAAAAATCAAACAACCCCATCAAAAAGTGGGCAAAGGATATGAACAGACACTTCTCGAAAGAAGACATTTATGCAGCCAGCAGACATATGAAAAAATGCTCATCATCACTGGTCATCAGAGAAACGCAAATCAAAACCACAATGAGATATCATCTCACACCACTTAGAATGGTGATCATTAAAAAGTCAGGAAACAACAGATGCTGGAGAGGATGTGGAGAAATAGAAATGCTTTTACACTGTTGGTGGGAGTGTAAATTAGTTCAACCACTGTGGAAGACAGTCTGACGATTCCTCAAGGATCTAGAACTAGAAATACCATTTGACCCAGCCATCCCATTACTGGGTATATATCCAAAGGATTATAAATCATGCTACTATAAAGACACATACACACGTATCTTTATTGTGGCACTATTCACAATAGCAAAGACTTGGAACCAACCCAAATGTCCATCAATGATAGACTGGATTAAAGAAAATGTGACACATAGACACCATGGAAAACTATGCAGCCATAAAAAAGGATGAGTTCATGTCCTTTGCAGGGACATGGATAAAGCTGAAAACCATCATTCTAAGCAAACTATCACAAGGATAGAAGACCAAACATTGCATGTTCTCACTCATAGGTGGGAGGTGAACAATGAGAACATATGGACACAGGATGGGGAATATCACACACCAGGGCCTGTCGGGCATGGGGGGCTGGGGGAAGGATAGTATTAGGAGAAATACCTAATGTAAATGAAGAGTTGATGGGTGCAGCAAACCAACATGGCACATGTATACCTATGTAACAAACCTGCACGTTGTGCACATGTGTCCTAGAAATTAATGTATAATAATAATAAAAAATACTCTATCAAAAAAGTCAATAAATTAATGAATGATATTTATTTTAAAAATGAATTTGATGAAAAAAGTTTGCATAGTTTTTTCTATATACGATGTGATTTTTAAAGAGTTCAATTTTCAAAAGGCAGAAAAATAAAATAATTTTTTATAAACGTGTTTTAAAAATATCCTATACTGTTTATTGGACATATGGATTTTGGTTAGAATTAGGAAATATTTATATAGCTCTCAAAATCTTTGGTTGGAATTAAACAAAATCTCTCCAATTGTATTCCTTTCTATCTATGTCCTTAAATTTTGTGAATAGAAATGGATTTATTTCCAATTTTATATTGATTAATAATTGATTAAATAATCTGTGGAAATGTAATGAAATTGACTATTATATATTTTAAAATTGAAAAAAATTTTCATCTCATTGATCATCTAAATAGCCAAAATTGTAACGACTATTCATAGAGTCATAAAAGAGACATTAATTTTTTTCTGATGAAAACAAGATGATTAAGATAGCAAAGGTTGATTCTGAAAAAAATTAGAAACATTAAAATAAGATTAATAAAAAGATGCTAGTGTCTCCACATACTATTATTTTTATAAACGCACAGATAGCATGCATGAATAGTAAAAACTTCCAAAATACTAGTAACTTCTGTTAAAATGAAAAAAAGTTATAATAAATTATTCCATGTATATTATATTATTATTTGATAACATTATTGCTACTTTTTATTAATGGGAGTGTTTTAAAAATACACGAAGATATAGTTTATACAGGAAAGAGAGTAGTATGGTAAAAATGAGGAAGAAGATTCTACCTAGCATTAGTATTCCAAATCAACAACCCTTGAACCCTTTCCTGTAAATGGCTCTCTAATGTAAACCACTTTATCCCTGACTTTACAACACTGACACCTACAAGTATGATAATCACATGGGGAAAATTATTGTTTTATCCATGAATAGAATCACTGTAATCTTGGTAACCTAGTGATTTTTTTCTCCTTTGAATATCTACTGGGTCATCTAGTCAAGAAAACCTTTTTTTCCTCAAAAACATCATGTATATTTGCATATATACATATATGTATATAAGGATACATACAACATACATATGTGTATATATATATATCCATGGAAGATATTTGGAAAGAAAGCATGGTTTTCTAGAATGTGGCATCAAATTTCAGTGAAAAATTTAATATATGATGTATTTGCCACCAAAATAGCTTAGAATTACAAAGGTCCTTGATGACATATATTGTCCTAGTGCCTACTCAATACATGTATAAAATAATCAGTGTCAGATGAGATTTCAGTATGTTCCTATAAATTATCTTTCTTCACCGAAATGAGAGTCCTGGCAAAGTTGGTCAACAAGATGCCCTGTATTTTAATTGCCTGTAGCTGTGTAACAACCATACCAATAAGTAATGATTTATGATAGCAATAGTTTATTACTTCTCATAATTAGATGGGTTGGCTGGACTCAGCTGAACAATTTTGCTCCATGGGGAGGTGATTTGGGTCACTCAAATGCTGAGCTGGACTAAAACAAAATCTAAACAGACTTCCATGCACACGATTGGAGCCTTGTTATAAATATCTGGGAGGCTACAGCGTTGCAATCTCTACCTGTGTTCTCTGCATGTAGATAGCTTGGGTTACTTAAATGGAGACTGTAATGCAAGAGAACAAGCCCAGTTTGCAAGTGTTTATCAGGTTTCTATTCATGTAATGCTTACAATAGAGAAAGTCACATAACTAAACCTAAAGTTAATGCATAAAGGTACCATATAAAGCATAAATATCAGGGGAATGGTTCACTGTAAACAAATAGTGTTAACAGTTACGACAGTTTACTTTCACTGATGTGTTACTACCTCTGTTGGTCAGTCAGTCAGTCAAAACCCATTAAAAGTCAGTCAGTCAAAACCCCAACCCATGCTTAGGAGCACCTTTGTCTCTGAACCATTGCTTCTAAAATAGTGTCTGCAAAAGGCAATCCAACTATAAGAAAAATTGGTCTTCTGAGTCTCTTTTTTAAACCTTCTCATGTATAAGAACCCTAGAAAATTTGTTATTCCAACACTTTAAAGTAATAATGCAATGATTTTTTTTTAACAATATAAGGGAAGAACTATAAAACCAGACAGCACAGGCTAAAATCCCAACTGCCATTTCCCAGGTATGTGACCTTGGGCAATTCATTTGAAATATCTCCAGACAGTGATTTCCTCTTCCATAAAATCTAATTTATTATCTGGAAAATCTGAGTTAGCATACATGTGATTATTAAAAGAATACTTGGCAACTAGCTTCGGTGATGATGAAAATGAGTGTGGGGATGATGATGATGAAGATGATGATGAAGACAATGTTTTGCATGATAATGTACATAAACACATACTGAGACTTCCTCTCTCCTGATCAAAACTGCTGACAATGATTGGAAAATTTCCCATCCAATTTCAAATTTTACCATCTTTAGTATCATATAAATCTATGCATATGAATTTCAAAGTGAAACTAATTTTTCACATCTTTATTTGCTTAATTTACCAAATACTTCATTGGTATACAATTTCTGCAATGTAGCGGCCTGCCATGTCCCTTCCCTAAACATAAATGGTAATATTTTTCTACTGAACATAGTTTGCTTTCAGCTCTGGTAAAATTTAAAAAAGAAATTTAAAAGTGAACTTCTCAAGGGATTTTTCAGATTTTACAGTTATGCTGTAGACTGCTTGCCACATGAAACTATTTAATAACTTATAACTTAGAGAGTAACTCCTGAGTCTGTATGTAGAGGTAACATGAGTACCTTTGATCTATTCATTTTCTAGTCTGAGGATACACTTAATGGCAGAAACTTCTAAACACTCAAGACACATATCTACCCATGTGGTAGATTTAATATAGCACTGAAAATATTAACTTGAAAATGAAAGCTTATAAACTAGTTTTACAACTTGTTTTTTTTCCTCAGATATTGTACTCAGTCATATCAAAATGTCATAATTTAAACCATAACAATGGTGTCTTATGAAGGTTTATCCAGATTTCCATTTGTGAATTAATTCATTTAAGGAAATTGTCTACAAGTAAAATATATTTTTGATTTTTATTTTGTTTCATGTGGAATTTAAACTTCCCCCCTTAATACTGGCACTAGTGATATTTTAATAAATGTAATAAATGATTGAGGAGATGGAGGCCCAATTTTTCATGATGTGATTATTGCTCATTGCATTCATGTACGCAAATAAACATATATACCTATGTTCCCACAAAAATTAAAAATAGAAAATTTAAACGAAGTAAAAAATTTTAGTTCTTGTTTAACTATAATTGACCCACTGAGCAGAGACTTTATCTGTCTGTCTTCTATCCTCAGCATCTCACAGAGCCTAGCCACATGTTAGCACTCACTAATTATGACTGAATAACATGCCTACATGCTACAAGACTCCTTAGCCAACTATCTCTTATTTTTTAATCTATTTCTGTTTTCATTTTAATAGTGATAAAAAGTAATAAGCTGAAAAATGATCACTTAAAGAATGAAGAATAAAGTAAAAATCACGAGGATCTGAGTAATGGTGCAGTAGTGGAAAGTTCCACATGGAAGTTTACACTGATGTTGAAAATTAATTGACATTTGAGGTCAGGTTCTGAAATATTGGCATACAACCTAACCCCTGTGAGTTATTAAATGATGTAGGTTTTCATATTTTAGTGATAAACAAGAATATCTTTCTAAAAATCTCCGCATTAAATTAGACTAACAGTGCCTAATTTGATGAGTAGCAACCATATTTTTACGGGTAAATCTAATGATTATTTTATGCAACTTTAAAATATAACCAACTTACTTCATTGATGATATCTAACAAATATTCCATTTGTGTATTTATATGTGGTCAATGTTGTGAATAACATTTTTGTATATGCTTAATGAGTTTTTTCCTTCACATTGCTTGAATGACTGCAGCTGAAATCCTGTGAAGTTACATGCATTTATGATGATCCACATGAAATTGCATATGTGTGACCATTTTCAAGGTACAAAAATGAAAATTTCAAATGTTTTCACTAACATGTTGTCTATAAATTTGAAGGATTACTTCTAATCATGTAAGTATTATTTTGAGTTTGTGATAGCCAACAGATTATGAAATGTAAGTTGATTAATTTTTTCAGCTTCAATAATTGAGAAAAATATAATATATATAGATTACATATAATAGTATGTATACCTACACATACTCATATTATACACATTTTGTAGTTTGCTTCTTTGTCTTGTTTTCTTGACTGGAAACTGATCTCAGGCTATCCTTTGAACTGATGATCACACAATTGTCACAGCACTCTTTGCAGTAAAAAATAAGCAAGTGTTCTTTCACCTACTTCTGAAGCAGCAACTACTATGATG
Organism: Rhinopithecus roxellana; assembly: GCF_007565055.1. Taxonomy (NCBI): domain Eukaryota; kingdom Metazoa; phylum Chordata; class Mammalia; order Primates; family Cercopithecidae; genus Rhinopithecus; species Rhinopithecus roxellana. Next base: position 76,538,967 of record NC_044569.1, on the reverse strand, counting down.
AGGACTTTTATACATCATACTTTTTAAGCAGAAATCATTCTCCACAGGAAAATGGAGGATGGCTATCTTTGCACTTTGCTTTGCTGATGTAATGTTAAGGGCATTTAGTCACTGCTGATCTAGGTCACATCTGAATTAACCACTAATTGTTGTGGGGCTCTGTGTACTTGCGTCTACAAATTTCCTGGCACAGTCTACAGCAACCTCCGGTGCATTTGACAGTCCATTCTTGATGAAAAGTGTTTCTTACCTTTTGAACTCTTATGTTATGAGCTAAGGAAAATGAGTGTTAGTGTAGTTTTCTTCTCATTTTGTGATTTACTTCTTACCAGGAGAGCTTCAGAATTTTGATGTAAGTTAAATACATGTCTCTCTAAATGGCTGTTTTGGCCTTTGAAATATGAAATGATTGTTTTAATAGAAAAATGCGGAAATAGCTGAGTTGAGTAGTTTACTGAAAAATTCAAAAAATTATATATATGGATTTACATATAAATGTTACACATTTTAATATGTTATATTTACCATAGATATTAATATTTTTCCATAGTAATTATATCAGTTTTACATCTAAATAATGTATTGTACTACTAGGTTGCTATACAACAAAGCTTTAGCATAAAACACATTAAAATTGAATTTTAAAATCCATATGGTAGGTTTATATAAAACTGAAATTTAATATATTTCTTAAGCATTTACTTAAATAAATATGTATCAATGTACAAAAATGGTCTGGTAGGTGCTATAGCCTATGAGAAAGTGAAAAAAAATCCTCTACCTCTCATTTTTAAAAATACACTTTAAAGGGCAGATAAATGCACAAATAACCTGAATACAAGAAATAAGATGATAAGAGTTATCATAGAAGCACAAACATCTACTTGAGCACAAAAGAGGGCGAAAGTAATATCCACATAAAACAAATTTATCAAAGAAGCCTCCTTTTTGTAGGCCCCCTATGGAAAAAAATAAAGTTATCTATATATTATTTGTACTCTAATTTAATAAATATGTTTTATATTTGTACATCATGAGAATAGAATTATATGGATCCTATAAAACAAAATATCCTATTCCAGATGCTTGTGATATAGAAATTTTCGGATATACATAAGATTTGTACTATATTATAAACACAAAACTACTGGAAAGCGTAATAACCACTTTTGAAGAAATTGCTACCCTAACATCAACTGCATTGTTCTCATTAAGAAACATCAGTCTTTTGGAGTGATATGTATCAATGATAAATGGCCCTGGTAATTTTATTATTTTAAAAATAATACCTTTTTTGATATTCAGTAAAAGGTATGTGTGTATGTGTTCAGGAAGGAAGAGTTGCTATATTAAAATTTTTATAAATTATGGGGAGAAAAAGTGACAGTATTCAAAGTGATGATCGATTTTTATAGTTTTAACAGAAAAATTATTTGCAAACAAACATAAAATGGAAATATTATAAATCAATCCATTGGTATCCATAACAGAATATATATGTTGATAGTATACATTGTAAATATTGAATTTTAAAAATTATTCTCTGAAATTCTTTTCAAGTTGTCTTTAGAGGAAAACACAAATGTTACTCTTATTTTTTAGGCAAACTGTGTAAAATATTTTTTATTATATATCTGGTGCTAAATCTTTATATATTTTTCACCTAAGCTGTAAACCAAAAGTGTACATTTCAGATTTCTATGCATCTCTACTGGTTTGAGAAGATAAATCTTTTAATATTCCAAGTTATATTATTACCCCAAGCATTATTTATGAGTGTCCAGCTTTCATATGGAAATAGATAGAAAGGAAAACAGGTCAAGCCCATTAGAATTCCCACCCAAATGAGTTCACAATTCCAAAGGAGAAATTTTTTATCAGCAGTTATAGAAACTGCTAAGAGGGGGGGAAAAAAAAGACAAAGGAGCAGTTGAAGCAGGTGGATTTGCCGCTAAACAGATGGGCTTGAGAAGGAGCGCAGAGAAAAAGAAAAAATTATTTCAGAAAGAGGGAAAAGAGTGAACATTAATCAGTATGCTATTTCAAGTATATAGGGTAGTGTGAAATGAGGTGTGAAGTTTGGAGTGGGTGGAGAAGACAAATATATAACACAAGGGCATACTTGCACTAAGTAGTTACGATATTTAGATTTCTCACTTCCATGTCATTGGAAGACCTCAAAATTCTTAAGAGTAGGCCTTAGGGAATGGTTACATATGCCTAAGAAAGAGTTGCATTTGTATTATTTCTTAATAATTTAAGAAACTGCTTTGTGTAAACATAAAAACCTGCAAATCTTTAAAAAATTTTGCTTAAAGCAATACTTTATGTTTGCCTGAAAATATATCTCACAAGATTATGAGCTATATGAATAATAGTATTGAAAGAATGATATTTAAAGAAAATACTGTAGCTTGATATTTAGTTTTTATACTTCATGTTTTACATATATGTTTGTTTTCATTTGAGCTTTAAACTCAAATGCCACTAAGGGTTAGGCAGTTTTCATTTATAGATAAGGAGGCTATTTGAAGCAATAGTTTGGTAAGAGGCATTGGAACTAAATATCTTGGAACACTTTTATTTAGAGCATTCTGTCAACCCAACAAAAACAGGTATGTTGACTGAATTTAGCCCATGAGGCCTGAAAACAATTGGAATGACAAAGTGAAAGCACAAGGTTAATTAATAATTTCAGAAATTTAGTTAAATAACTTTGTTTTCAAAAAAAGATTGAAACGTACATACTTGATAACATTATTAACCTTACTTTGTTGAATGTAAACATGGCCACGTAGAGCAACATTTACCATTCAATAATTTTCAACTTAACTCTTGTAAATACTTCTTCACTTTATGAGGAGCCATGGCCCAAATGGCAGCCACTCTTCTGTCAGTACATCAAACTCTTTTACCTTTTTATCCCTCCTTTGTACCTGTCTATCGAGAATGTGATATAAATTTCCATGGCCAGGGGTTGACTCTTGAACTGATTGGTTTAGCTAAGAATAATAGGATAAAATGACATAATCCAGATCTGGGTCAATATAAAGTCATTGATAGTTTCCAGCACTATATATATATACATACACACACATATATATACCTATATATACACAGGTGCATACATATACATATATATATATGTAATGATAGTAGAAAGTCAAGGGAAATAACAGACAAGAAATGCAAACTATATTTAGCAACATGCCGGTGATTGCTAATGTTAGTGAGAATAGTTTCAGTCAAATATCAGGGCATGGGGGACTACATATCAGCAGATGCTCCTTGTCAATCTGGCCTCCAACATAACCAAAAGAGGAATTTCCTGATAATACAATTCTGATCACTTCAGTCCCCTGCTTAAAATACTTAAATGGCTTCCAGTTACTCTCAGGATAAGATCCACTTACCTTAGAAAAATAAGCTCAGCATAAATACATCCACTCAGCTATGCCTCATTCTTTCTTGACTCTGGCCTTCCATGCATACTATTCTTTTGGGGCTGAATATTCTTAAATTCTTGTTCGTTTTCTCCATGGAGACTCTGGTTAAAACACCACATTCTTTAGAAATGTTGCTGTTGTTATGTTTGTGTGTACATGTGTTAATCTCTAAATTAGAAAAAATCCTCATTGATATGGTTTGGCTCTGTGTCCCCACCCAAATCTCATCTTGAATTTTACTCCCATAATTCCAATGTGTTGTGGGAGGGGCCCAGTGGGAGAGAATTTGAATCACGGGCCTGGTTTCCTCCATACGGTTCTCATGGCAGTAAATAAGTCTCATGAGATGTGATGGTTTTATCAGGGGTTTCCACTTTTGCATCTTCCTCATTTTTCTCTTGCCACTGACATGTAAGAAGTGCCTTTCACCTCCCACCATGATTCTGAGGCCTCCCTAGACATGTGGAACTGTAAGTCCAATAAAACCTCTTTTCTTCCCAGTTCCAGGTATGTCTTTATCAGCAACATGAAAATAGACTAATACACTCATGATATTTTTACCCACTGGTTCTAAAATTTTATTTTTAATACCTGCCACTTAGTTTATATTAATTGTTTACACAGTTGAGTTTTGAACAACATTGGTTCAAACTGTGTGGGTTCTACTTGTATGCAGACTTTTTAAATAAATATATTGGAAAATTTTATTGAGATTTGCAACAATTTGAAAAAACTTGCAAATTAATCACATGGCATAGAAATATAAAAAATATATATTATGAATGCATAAAATATATGTAGATAATGGTTTATCATTTGTTAACATAAAATATACACAACTCTATTATAAGAAGTTAGAATGTATCAAAATGAATGCATACACACACAAACCATACATGGTGCCATTCACAGTAGAAAAAAATGTAAACAAATGTTAAGACGCAGTATTAATTATAACCACATATAATTAATTGTAGTATATAACATACCACTGTAATAATTTTGTAGCCAGCTCCTGTTGCTATTGCAATTACTTCAAGTGTGAATATACACTTAAAAGTCCCTGTGATGTTGATCATCTCTTCAAGAACCGCTCATCTCTCCAATGAATTGCATATTACAGTAAAAAGTGAACTCTTATAGTTCTTGCATATTTTTATCATCCTTTGTCCAATACCATAGACCTTGAATAATGCCAGGGGACTCATATGAAGTACCCCTAGTGTTGCCTGAAAGTGCCCTCAAGAAACAAAATCATGACGTTGCAGGAAAAAGTTGAATTGCTTGACATGTACCATGGATTGAGGTCTGCCACGGCAGTTCCCCATCATTTTAAAATACATGAATCCAGCACATAGACTTTTGTAAAACGAAGAAGAGGAAATTTGTGAAGGCTTGCTGCTGCTACACCAACAGGCACAAAACCTTCACTTTTTGTGAAACACCTGTTTGTCTTATATTGAAAATGCAGCATTTATGTGGGTATACTATTGCTATATGTAAGGCATACCTACAAACTCTAATATGATTCAAGAAAAAGGAATGCATTATATAACAAAGCAAAAGGAAATTGAAAGATCTAAAGCTGGAGAATTCAATACCAGCAAAGGCTGGTTTGATAATTTTGGAAAGAGGTTTGGCTTTAAAAATGTCAAGGTTAGCAGGAGAACCAAGAGGGAGCAAAAGAGTTCCTGGATGCCATTAAGAAAATCATTGAGGAGAAAGAATATCTGCCTGAAGAGGTTTTGAATTGCAGACAAAAATGCCTTATTCTGAAAAAACACAAACAAAAACAAACAACAAACAAACAAACAAAAACACCACAAAGGTTATTTATTAGTAAGAAACAGAAGGAGTATCAGGGTTTAATGGAGGAAGGGATAGTTTGTGCAAATGCAGTTGAATTTACCATCAGCACAGGTCTTATCTATAAAGCTGCTAACCCCTGAGCCTTGAAGGGAAAAGATAACCAGCTGTCAGTCTTTTGGTTTCACATAAAGAATCCCTGGACAAGAGCCCTTTTTTCTGGATTGGTTCCATTGCTTTGTCCTCGAATTCAGAAAATACCTTGCCACTAAGGATCTGCATTTTAAAGTGCTTTTGATATTGAACAATGCCCCTGGGCACACAGAACCCTGTGAACTCAATATTGAAGATGTCAAAGTGGTCAACTTGCCCCACACCAAAAAATAAAAATTAAAAATATATATATATATTTCAGCCTTGAAATCAGGTGGTAATAAGGACCTTTAAGTCTCATTACACATCATACTTTATGGAAAGGATTATCAGTGCTGTGAAAGAGAACTCTGATAGAATGTTATGAGATTCTGGAAGGATTACATTATTGAAGATGCCAATATTGTTATACAAAAAGCCATAAAAGTCATTAAGCCTGAGACAATAAATTCCTGCTGGAAAAACTATGTCCAGATGTTGTGCATGACTTCATAGGATTTATGACAGAGCTAATTAAGGAAATCATAAAAGAGATCATTGATATGGCAAAACAAACAAACAAACAAACAAAACCCCACAAAAGGTGGTGTGTGGATGGTGAAGGGTTTCAATATATGGACCTTGGAGAAATCTAAGAGCTAGTAGGCAGCACAGTAGAAGAATAACAGAAGGCGACTTGAGGGAAATGGGCATTTCCAATCCAGTGCCAGATAATGAGGAAGAAGAGGTAGAAGCAGCAGGGCTGGAAAAGAAATTGACATTCAGTAATCTGGGAAAAGGTTTCCAATCATTCAAGATTGCGTTTGACTTCTTTTATGACATGAGTCCTTCTATGATATGGGCACTGAACCTAAAGCAAACAGTGGAAGAAAGATGGGCATCATATAAAAACATTTTTAGAGAAATAGAAAAGCAAACCAAAAAAAAAAAAAAAAAAAAGACAGAAATTGCAATGTATTTTCATTAATTACACTGACTGTGCCTCTCCTACCTTCCCTTTGACATCTCCTACCTCTTCAGCCTATGATACCCCTGTGACAAGTCCAACCCCTGTTCTTCCTCTTTCCCTTCAGCCTACTCAATGGGAAGATGACAAGGATGGAGACATGATAATCCACTTCCACTTAGTGAATACTAAATGTATTTTCTCTTTTGTTATAATTTTCTTAATAACATTTACTTTAGAATATAGTATATAATCCATATGTCATACAAAATATGTGTTAATTGACAGGTTATATAATTGATAAGGCTTCTGGTCAACAACATCCTTTAATATAAGGCTGGAATAAATATTATATCAAGCTGTGGGACATCCATGAGACTGAGAAATTAATAATTTTTGATTAAATTTATTAAATCATTGCATAATTCCTATAAAATATTTTTATCCTTAATTCCTACAATACAGTGGAAATAATAAAGGCTTAAGAATGACAATCCCTGCTTCTCCATGTTAACAAAAACTTGATTACATACTTGACTTTTCTAAATCTATTTCCATTAATAAGCTACATGATACTAATGCCCATTTAAGGACATAGTCTGAATTAAAGAAATGAAGTAATTGTCATATGCCTGCCACAATGTAAGCACTTAATATAAATATTACTTTGAATAATATTTCTTATGTTATCGATCACTTTATACTGGTTTTGTTCCCAATAATCTCCTGGCTATTTTTCTATCTGTTTGACCTAATCTCTCAATAATATCCATATTAGTGTAATACGTATCCATATTACATATTGTCCCATACAGAATAACATGTAAAAACTCAGTTCTCATTACCAGCAGATACTGAAAGTACAAATTTCATAATTTTTGATGGTTTGTTTATTCGACAAGTATTAATTTGAAAATCTACCAAATGCCAAGGGATGTCTAGGCTCTGGAGATAGTAATTAACAATTGTTGACAAATTACATAAAGAAAAATAAAGCAGGAAGAGAGAAAGGGTAGTGCTTTGTTCCAATGTGGAATTTTGTTTTGGGTTACATTTTTAAATAATGAAAGAAAGGCTTTCTGAAAAGGTGGCACTTTATCAAAGACCTGTATATATCTGAAGGGAAGAGGGAATAGCAAATTCAGGGCCCTAAGACCAGAAGGTCATATTTAGGTAATAATAACCTTGGAACAGAAAAAGGGAAGGTCACGACTCAGGACAAAAGTAAAATAATAATAATGAGAGGACTAGGTAATGTAGGGTTTGTTTAAACTTAAGGGTAAGATGAGTTACTCTTAAGTTTAAAAGAGAGTTAAAAGATATGAAGGATAGGAGATGACTTGGGGATAAGGACAGAAAATTTGAGAACAAAACAGTGATTTGATATATGTGCGAAGAATAAACTTACGCAGTTGAGGTAAGGACTGAAATACACTCTGGTCTCTTGCAGTACCCTCAGGCTTATTAGGGTGGGGAAAAAATCCCACCCTGGTAAATTTGAGGTCAGATTGGTTCTCTGCTCTTGAACCCTGTTTTCTGTTGTTTAAGATGTTTGTCAAGACAATACATGCACAACTGAACATAGACCCTTATCAGGAATTCTGTTTTGCCCTTGTCCTGTTTCCTCAGAAGCATGTGATCTTTGTTCCCCTTTTTGCCCTTTGAAGCATGTGATCTTTGTGACCTACTCCCTGTTCTTACGCCCCTTCCCCTTTTGAAATCCTTAATAAAAATCTGCTAGTTTTGCGGCTCAGGTGAGCATCACGGTCCTACGGATATGTGATGTCACCCCCAGTGACCCAGCTGTAAAATTCTTCTCTTTTCACTCTTTCTCTTCATTTCTCAGACCAGCTGACACTTATGGAAAATAGAAAGAATTTACGTTGAAATATTGGGGGCGGGTTCCCCTGATATGGTGAGACAGAGAGTCTGAAGGTAGAACCAACAGAATTAACTAATAAATCATACAGGATATATGAAAGTGAGGTGTCAGTAGTTGGCAGGCAAGATATAAGCTCTAAGGTCTCTATTCAAGAAAATAAATCCAGCCCAACTGTGAAAAATATAATTAGCTTATGGTTTCCAACTGCTAGTTCCTTTGGGGTTTGCTTCAGCTTTCAAGCCAAGGTCAGCATAGCCCCAGCTAAGTAAGAAAAATAGCTGTGTAAGATGATATTGCCATGGACACATTGCACTTAAAGTAGCTCCCAGTTAAACACTGAGTCAATTGTGCAGGGACTTAATCATTTACTCTGGATCTTCTTATTGGTGGATAGCAACTGTCAAATTAAAATCATGACGTCCAATAGTTCCCCCTACCAAATCATGCTTCCTCCCTTTACCTTTCGCAGATGTCACCCCTCACAAGTCATTTGTACTCATATGTCAATTTCTGAAACTAGAATTCTCAGATTTTAAGAAAACAGCCTGTCCTAAGGAATTATTTCTTTCTGATGATCAAATTATCTCATTTAGCTTAGAATTTTTTGAGAGGAAAAGTACACCATTCCAATATGTACATCAAATGTAACTACAGAGATGAAGACTCAACTTTCCTTTGGGGCATAAGCATCTGCTTATATTCCCTCAGTCCTGTATTGTCCAAAACTCTAGATAAACCTTGCTTGCATAAAAAACATGACATCTCATGAAGTCTACTTATCTTAATGCCAGAATTTGATGAAAGAGAGAACAAATTCCTTTTCATTCATGTAAATGTTTTAAAAATGTTTGAAATCAGCTATCCCAATTACCTATGTCTTTCCTCCTTTTAAGTTTTCTGAATTTTTTTTTTTTACTTTCTTTTGATATTGTTGTTCTATTTCATCTGAAAGAAAAAATACTCTACTGGAAGCCAGAATTCAATCCATTGAAATATCTTCAAATATATGGTCTGTGTAATGAGAGATTATAGCTAAAAGGTAAAATGTAGAAAATAATAGTGTTAGCAGTTACACAAATTTTCTATTTTTATAATATTACACATGGCAAATTAAGTATCATAGTATTTCAGTGTAATTCTATATAATTGTGTCTATATGTGTATTCATGTGTGCATATGGCTTTATTATCTATATCTGAAATAATATTTCATAGGTTATGTAGTAAAAATCACACTGAATTTGAAAATGAAAATCTGATAAAAAGCAATCCAAAAATTCACATGACCACAGCAGCTCCCAAATAGCCAAAGAAATCTTGAGAAAAGAAAAATCTGAAGTTTTCATTCTACCTGAATTCAGAATATACTACAAAGCTACAGTAACTTAAAAAAGCATATTACTGGTATAAAAACAGGCAAATGGACCAACGAAACAGGATAACGAGTCTAGAATAAACTCACATATTTACGTTCAGTTTATTTTTTATCAAGATGCCAAGAAAACACAGTGGATAGTTTCTTCTCAACTGGTGTTGAGAAAAGTGAAAATCCACATATAGAATGAAATTAGATCCTTATATCACACCACACACACAAATCAACTCAAGATGGATTAAAATTTTAGACATAAGACATTAAACTGTAAAACTACTAGAAGAAACATAAGAAAAAAGCTCTCTGACATTTGGTCTGGGCAATAAATTTTTGGATATGACCCCAAAAGCACAGGCAACAAAAGTAAAAATAGACAAATAGATTTACGTCAAACTAAAAATCTTCTGCACTGCAAAGGAAACAATCGACAGAGTGAAGAGACAACCTACAGAATGGGAGAATTTGCAAATCATTTGATAAAGGATTAATATCAAAAATTTGTAAGGAACTTAATAGGAAACATAAATAACCCAATTAAAATTGGGCAAAAGACTTAAATAGACATGTCTCAAAAAAAGACATACAAATGTATGTGAAAAAATGTTCAACATTACTAATCTTTAGAGAAATGCAAATTAAAACAATGAGGTATCACCTCGCACTTACTGAAATGGCAGTTATCAAAAAGACAAAAAAGAACAAATGCTGTTTAGGATGTAGAGAAAAGGGAACTCTTACACACTGTTGGTAGGAATATTAGCTAGTAACAGCCACTATGGAGAACTCAAATAACTACAAACAGAACTATCATGTAATTTAGTAAAACCACGACTGAGCACTTATTCAAAGAAAAGGAAATCGGTATATCGAAGAAATGTTTGCACTTTCATGTTTATTGTTATGTATAACATTTATAGATATAACACATATCACATATATATATGTGATACACACACACACGCAAGAATATTACTCAGCTTTAAAACAATTTAAAAAGAAGGAAGTCTTACCATTTGAGATAACATGGATGAACCTGGAGTGCATTATGTTAAGTGGAATAAGCCACACATAAAGACAAATACTACATGTTATCACTTATATGTGGAGTCTAAAAAAGTTGAACTCACGAAAGCAGAAATTAGAATGTTTGTTATCAGGGGCTGGGGAAATGTTGGTCAAAGTGTACGAAATTTCAGTTAGATAGGAGGAATAAGTTCAAGAGATATATTGTACAACACAGTATCTATGGTGAATAACATATATTGTATTCTGAAAATTGCTAAGAGAGTAGAATTTAAGTGTTCTTTCCACAAACAATAATAAGTATGTTAGGTAATATGTTAATTAACTCAACTGAACCAGTCCACATTGTATACGTATTTCAAAACATTATGTGTACATGATTAATATATACAATTTTTATTTGTGAATTAAAAATTCACATAAAGTAAAACTAAAGTAGACATAAAGAAATAAATAAGACAGAAACGTCAATTCTAAGTTCTGACTTTGTTAATTTTTACAGACTTAACAGAGGCAAGTCATGCTTGCTTAATTCTAGTTACTTATTTTGAAAAAGTGGAATAATAGATGTAAACCTTTCATAAACTATATAAATATATAAGCATATAAGTTATTGTTGATTTATCAGACATAACCAATTTTATGTCTAATTGGTTAGCTAATCTATCATAATATTCAGGTATTAAATCATGTTTGCTGTCTGATTCAATTAGCAGTTATCTACGTAGTTTAAAAGGTGTAAATCACCCACCTCATTTTCAAGTGAATTGATTTCTTGAAGATAAACTTGTAAACAGTCAATCTAATTGATCTTGGAGAACTTGCCTACAGTACTGTCTAAAGGAAGAGTGTGCTTAGCATGTGCCTGTCCATTTATTCATTTCACAAGCAATTGTTCAGTGTTCGTTGTCTTTTAGAAGACATGTGATAGATCGAAGTCAATGCCCAATACTGTGGTATTCTGGTAAAAGATAAACCAAGGTTATTGCTTGAAACATTCTAACTAAAAAATAGAAGTAACAGTAAATTACAAATGTGTATATTCAAGATATTTTAAATACAAAGATATAATTCTGCTCATTTATGTTGTTATACAATTATCATATTTTTATACTTCAAGGATCATTTCTAGAAAACACTAAGACCTCTTATTTTTTATTTCTCTCCAAATTTGATTTGTTATATAATGGAATGTCATTAAGGTAAATTAAAAACTGAAGCTCTATATGTGTGTGTATATATAAACATGTTTTTTCTAAAGCTTCGTTAATTTCCCACTAATTGAAGCTGTAACACTGTCTTCAGAGTAGGGTCATTTGACAAAGAATTCACTATAACACTTGGGTGTAATTTTAAACAACTAGATTAATTTATCTATTCATTCATCATTCCTTCATTCAATATATAATGTTTTGTTTTGTTTTCTTCTCTGTGTCAGCTCAATTCCTCAGAATATAAAATGTGCTTAATACTGCTTTGTCTTTCCTTTCTGAAAATTCTTACCTTGGAGAGAGAAGACACAAAATTTGAGGGATGGCAGGGGTTTTTTTTTTGTATACTTTTGTGTGTGTGTGATTTTGAGTTGGTCCTACAAGTAGAGTTATGTAACAGGAGAGTTCATTATGTTCTCCATTTGGTTTCTGAGCTTCTTCATATATTGTTTATTGAAAGTTGGCCATTGAAATCTGAATGTGATGTGATCCTAACTCATTTTCCAGACTAGAGTGTATTGTCTTGGGATGAAATAAAATTGATGCTTTCTAGTATGATTCTGCCACTGAAGGCAGCTCTAGATGAGAAACAAATTCTCTAGGCATCTATGGATTCCCTATGGCTCTTACATTTATGAGTGTACACTCATTTGTTCAGACATTTCTGGATTTCTTAGACAACAGCAGAGCAGTGTAAAATGATTCTTAAACTTATTCTCATGTAATGCCTACATACGCTGGTGGTTTAAGAATTTTGGAAACAATTAGAGAAATCAACTTTTCTTATACAACATAAAAATAGTGACATAATAAATATAATAAAAAACCCTCGAGATTGATAGTCCATTAATAAAAACTTCCCTTTTTCTTAGCATTACTGCAATTTCTTATACACCAGTAATCTCATTTTATGTAAAATAACAGTTGTCTCTCAAGCTAAACTGAAATATAAAATCCTATTTCACAAATCAGAAAATGTTTACCAACTTCCTGGGTGAAAGAGCTACATATTTTGAATACATTGTCATTAAGGAAAGTTGTCACACATATACATATTGAATGTTTGTACATTTTTAGCTTTGCTCCATTACTAATTTTAATGGGACTCTGTGTAATCAGAATAACGCCAAGGTATAAACTGAATATGTTTCTGTAATGAAAATTGAGATAATGATTATGGCTTCTGATGCATGTAATGTGATAAAACCAATAATGAGTAATTTTGGAGGCAATTACTTTACAAAGTATTTTTATTATGCATTATTATCATATAGAATATTTGTTGAAATAAAACAAGTGCATTACCAATATCAATGCTGTTGTGTAAACAATGTGCAGCACAATATGGTATAACATTTTAAACTAAAATAATAAGACTACTGTTGGTTTATTTTAATCTTAATATTCTCTAAACAGTTCTGAAATCTAAGATTATAGCTGTATAAACAATGGTTAAGATAATAATTTTAATGCTTTTTTGAGTCTTTATATAATGGTTACTTATTAAAAGAAATTTTTTTTGAAATCTTAACTTTTAGTTCTCTAGGTGAAATTATAAATGAGCAAAGACCAGGACACACAAACAACCAGATTTGGAGTATTATAATGATGTAATAAGAAAGAAAAACATATAGACTTCCACAAAAATAACAGCCTGGCTCTAAAATCTGAAAGCCATCAGAATCACATAGAAAACTTATTAAATATTGATCCTTGCATGGCCAACCCAAAGATTCCTATGTTTACCTATTTTAACATGTCTGTATCTATATTCCTGTATGACATATGGTAATGACATACGACTTCAACATGATATATGATATATATACACACATATACATACATATTTAGTTTTGCCTATCTTAAATGTTTCATAAATAAATTAATGCACATACTCTTCTAACATTTGTTTCCACTTTATTTTGATAAATATCATATTCATTCACTTCCACTATCATATAATGTTTGTCTGTTTGAACATGGTATGATTATTTAGTCATTGTCTTCTTCATAAACATCTGTGTTATTTTATTTTACTTTATTTCACCATAGCAACAATACTGATGTTGATGATTTTCTCATGCCTTCCGGTGAATTTATATAGTGTATTTGTATTGAGAATTAATATTTATATAAATAATATGCTTAGGAGAATTGCTGATTGTTAGGTTTGCATGTATTCAATTTAATAGGTAAAACTAAATTATTTTCCAAAGGTTTTGCACAAATTTATATGCCTACAAAAAGTAGATGAGAATCCTGATTGCTCTCTATCTTTGCCAATATTTATTTCTATGTGGTAAATAAAATAATTAAAATTATATTTTTAAGTTATTTTGTGTTTCCCTGACTATTAATGAGATTAAGCATCTTAGTTATGTTTGTGAACCATTCTTGTTTCCTCTTTTGGCAATGCCAATTCATGTTTTTTGCCCATTGGATTGTCTATTTCTTATTGATTTATGGAAGTACCTCAACAAAATAAAGGCTGTAAATGGCAAACTCACAGCTAGGAAGCTTTTTCTCTAAATACAGGAACAAGACTAGAATGCCCACCTGTACCACTCTTATTCAACATAGTACTGGAAGTCCTAGACAGTATTGGGCAAGAGGAGGAAATAAAGGGCATCCAAAGTGGAAAAGAGGAAAAAAAGTCAAATTTTTCCTGTTTGCAGATGGCATGATCTTATACATCAACAAACCAAAAGACTACATCTCTTAGAACTGACAAATTCAATAAAATTACAGAATACAAAACCAACTTAAAAATTAGTAGATTTCTATACATGAACAACAAACTAGCTGAAAAAGAATCAAGAAAGCAACCCCACTGACAAAAGCTACACACAAAAAAATGCCTAGTAAGAAATGTAATCAAGAATGTAAAAGACCTGTGCAAGAAAAACTTCAAAATACTGATGAAAGAAATTGAAGCAGATGCCAAAAACTTGAAAGACATCTCATGCTTTGGAATTAAAAGAATTAATATTGTCAAAATGACCATGTTACCTAGAGCAATCTACAGATTTAATGCATTACCTATCAAAATACCATTGACATTCTTCACAGAAATGAGAAAATAATCTTGAAATTTGTATGAAATTACAAAAGACCCCAGATAACCAAAGCAATCTTGAGCAAAAAGACCAAAGCTTGAAGCATCACACTACCAGACCTTAAAGTACACTATACAGCTGTAGTACCCAAAACAGCATAGTATGCCATTAAAACAGACCAGACAAATGAAACAGAATTGAGAGCCTCCAAAATTAACTCCCATATCTATAGCCACCTGATTTTTGACAAATGCACCAAGAACATTCACTGGGGAGAGAACATTCTCTTCATTATATTGTGCTGGGAATGCTGGATATCCATATGCAGAAGAATGAAATTATACCATCACCTCTCATCCTATACAAAAATCATCCCCAAAAGGATCAAAGATCTAAATGTAAGACTCAATACCATAAAACTACTAGAAGAAAACATAAGGGTGATGCTTAGAACACAAGGGTGATTCTTAGAACACAAGGGTGATGGTCTGGGAAAATACTTTATGAATAAGACCTCAAAAGCACAGGCAACAAAAGCAAAAATAAACAAATGAGATTTTATCAAACTGAAAACCTTCTGTACAGAAAATGAGACGATCAACAGAATGAAAGGGTAACCTATAGAATGGGGGAAATATTTGCAAATTATTCATCTAATGAGGATTAATATACAGAATATGCAAGGAAGGCAAACATTTCAACAGCCAAAAAACAACAACAACAGCAAAAATATGATTTAAGAAGTAGGCCAAAGGAGACATAGAAATGACCAACAAATGGCCGGGCGCGGTGGCTCAAGCCTGTAATCCCAGCACTTTGGGAGGCCGAGACGGGCGGATCACGAGGTCTGGAGATCGAGACCATCCTGGCTAACATGGTGAAACCCCGTCTCTAATAAAAATACAAAAAACTAGCCGGGCGAGGTGGTGGGCGCCTGTAGTCCCAGCTACTCGGGAGGCTGAGGCAGGAGAATGGCGTGAACCCGGGAGGCAGAGCTTGCAGTGAGCCGAGATTGCGCCACTGCACTCCAGTCTGGGTGACAGAGCGAGACTCCGCCAAAAAAAAAAAAAAAAAAAAAAAGAAATGACCAACAAATATGTGAAAAAAATGCTCAATGTCAGTAATCATCAGAGAAATGCAAATCAAAGTCACAATGAGGTATCATCTTCCCTCCTAGTTAGTATGGCTATTAACAAAAAGACAATTTTTGTTATTATCAAAACAATAACAAATGCTGAGGAGAATTTACAAAGAACAGAACCCTTACATACTGTTGGTAGGAATAAACTTGTACAGTCACTGTATAGAATGATGGAGGTTTCTCAAAAAACTATATAAAACTATGATATGATCCAGTAATTCTACCACTGTGCATTTATCCAAAATTTAAAAAAGAAAATCAGTGTATCAAAAAGACATTTATACCTTAATGTTTATTGCAGCACTATAACAATAGCTAGAATATGGGATCAACTTAGGTGTCCAACAACAGATGAACAGAAAAAGAAAATGTGGTTGGAATATACAAAAAAAGGAATACTATTTAGACATAAAAATGAATGAAATCCTGTCATTTGTGGAAACACGGATAAAACTGGATGACATTATGTTACTTCAATAAGCCAAGCACAGAAAGGCAAATATAACATTTTCTCACTCATATGTGGAAGTTAAAAATGCTGATATCATAGAACTAAAAAGGAAAACAAAAATACTAGAGGCTGGGAAGGATAGGAGGAAGGGAGGGTGGAGAGAGATTTGTTAAAGGATCCGAAATCACAGCTAGATAGGAGCTATAAATTCTAGTGCTCTATACAATAGGATGACTATTGTTAACAATAATATATAGTTTCAAATAGTTAGAAGGAAGGTACTGAATGTTCCTAACACCAAGAAACAACTGTTTGAGATGATAGTGAGAGGTGACAACGTGCTAGCATCCCTCGTTTGCTCTCGGCACCTCCTCGCCCTCGGCATCCACTCTGGTCACACTTGAGCAGCCCTTCAACCTGCCGCTGCACTGGGGGAGCCCCTCTCTGGCCTGGCCAAGGCCAGAGCTGGCTCCCTCTGCTTGCAGGGAGGTGTGGATGGAGAGGCGTGGGCAGGAACTGGGGCTGCGCTCACCGCAGAGTTCCGGGTGGGAGCAGGGCTCAGCTGGCCCCGCACTTGGAGCATCCGCAGGCAGTGAGGGGCTTAGTACCCGGGCCAGCAGCTGTGGAGGGTGCACTGGGTCCCCCAGTGTTGCTGGCCCACCCACACCATATTCGAATTCTCGCTGGGCCTCAGCTGCCTCCCCCCAGGGCAGGGCTAGGGACCTGCAGCCCTCCATGCCTGAGCCCCACCCCCTCCCGTCCCCGTGGGCTCCTAGGGGCTCCTGCGTGGCCGGAGCCTCCCTGACCAGGGGCCACCCCCTGCTCCATGGTGCCCGGTCCCATTAATCTCCCAAGTGCTGAGGAGTGTGGGTGCATGGCGTGGGACTGACTGGTAGCTCTGCTGGCAGCCCCTGCACAGCTTTAACTAGGCAAGCCAACTGGGCTTCTAAGTCGGGTGGGGACTTGGAGAACTTTTATGTCTAGCTAGAGGATTGTATATACACCAATCAGCACTCTGTGTCTAGCTCAGGGTTTGTGGATGCACCAGTCAGCACTCTGTATCTAGCTAATCTGGTGGGGACTTGGAGAACTTTTATGTCTAGCTGGAGGATTGTAAATGCACCAATCAGCACTTTGTGTCTAGCTCAAGGATTGTAAAGGCACCAAGCAGCATCCTGTGTCTAGTTCCAGGTTTGTGAAGGGCACGAATGAGTGCTCTGTGTCTAGCTAATCAAGTGGGGACTTGGAGAACTTCTGTATCTAGCTAAAGGTTTGTAAATGCACCAATCAGCACTCTGTCTAGCTCAGGGATTGTAAATGCACCAATCAGCACTCTGTCAAAATGGACCAGTCAGCTCTTTGTAAAATGGACCAATCAGCTCTCTGTAAAACGGACCAATCAGCTCTCTGTAAAATGGACCAATCAGCTCTCTGTAAAATGAACCAGTCAGCAGGATATGAGTGCTGACAGATAAAGGAATAAAAGCAGGTTGCCCCAGCCAGCCAGCAGCAACCTCTTGGGGTTCCCTTCCACACTGTGGACGATTTGTTCTTTTGCTCTTTGCAGTAAATGTTGCTGCTGTTCACTCTTTGGGTCCACACTGCCTTTATGAGCTGTAACTGCAAAGGTCTAAAACTTCACTTCTGAGGCTAGCAAGACCACAAACCCACCAGGAGGAATGAACAACTCTGGACAGGAGGAGGGAACAACTCCAGACACGTGTCTTAAGAGCTGTAACACTTACCGCCAAGGTCTGCTGGTTCACTCCTGAAGCCAGCGAGACCACGAATTCACCGGTAGGAAGAAATTCCGAACACATTGGAACATCAGAAGAAACAAACTCCAGACACACCATGTTTAAGAACTGTATCACTCACCATGAGGGTCTGCAGCTTCACTCTTGAAGTCAGTGAGACCAAGAACCCGCCAATTCGGGGCACAATAGTTTTGCTAATTACCCTGATCTAATTACTATGTGTCCCAAAAATATATATGATTATATGCCAATTAAAAAATTAAAAACCCTTAGATTAAGTAGTGGTAGTATGTGTCTCATTTTCTTTTTCTTTTTCTTTTTTTTTTTGGCTGATGGAATCTAGCTCTGCCGTCTAGACTGGAGTGCAGTGGATCATTCTGGCTCACTGCAACCTCCATCTCCCAGGATCAAGGAATTCCCTGCTTCAGTCTTCTGAGTATCTGGGATTACTGGCCCACACCACCAGGATGGGCTAATTTTTTTTTGTATTTTTAGTACAGATGGGGTTTCACCATGTTATCCAGGTTGGTCTCAAACTCCTGACCTCCAATGATGTACCCACCTTGGCTTTTCAAAGGGCTGGGATTACAGGCGTGAACCACCGCACCTCGCCTCTCACTTTCTTATTACACAATATTGATTTTCACTTATGTATCTTTTGATAAATTGTAAGCCTCATCGTTCATCTAGTCAAATTAATCAGTCTCTTTATTTTTGGTTTATAATTTTTGTGTCTTGTTTAATAAATCTTCCCTATAAAGAGACTCAAATATAATTTATCCTTTCATTTTACTTGCAAAGTATAATTATTTCTTTTTCATCTAATTCCTTAGCCCTCTTGAAATTGATGTTTCTGTTATTATTTACTTGGTGAGAAACACATTAAAAAATCTCTCTTTTTCTTCCTTATAATTAACCAGTTCCAACCGTTTTTCTTGTATAATCCATTCTTTCCATCATTGAATTGTATTTACCCATGTATTAAATGTCAGATTTTCAAACACAAGTCTGTTTCTGGCTTTAAATATTCGATTGGTTAATTGTTTCTGCACATTCAGTGGCACACTATCTTAATTTTCATAATTTCCAAGGTAGCCTTTCTAGGCAGACTCTCTCAAATAATTTTTTAAAAAACAACTTGGCCCTTGTTAATCTTTTGCTTGTTCATATAAATTTTAGAATTAATCAATTTATAAGAAAATCCTGGCTGGGCGCAGTGGTTCATGCCTGTAATCCCAGCACTTTGGGAGGCCAAGACAGGTGGATCACAAGGGCAGGAGATTGAGACCATCCTGGCTAACATGGTGAAACCTTGTCTCTACTAAAAATACAAAATATTAGCCAGGTGTGGTGTCAGGCACCTGTAGTTCCAGCTACTCGGGAGGCTGAGGCAGGAGAATGTTATGAACCCGGGAGACGGAGCTTGCAGTGAGCTAAGATCGCACCACTGCACTCCAGCCTGGGTGACAGAGCGAGACTCTGTCTCAAAAAAAAAAAAAAAAAGAAAATCCTTATAACAATATGTCAGAAATGATTTTTTTTAATAATTGAAATTTTCTACCGCTCAATGTCAATATTATATTTCACTTATTGAATACTCTCAGAAAAGATCATTTTTTTCTCCTTAATAGTCATAAATTGTATTTTACTTATTTTCATGGGCATTGTGTTTTTGTCACTTCATAAATGGAATTTTAATTTTTTTAAACATTTTGTGTATAGAAATGGAATAAACAAATTTTTATTTTTACTTTTTTATTTGTTGAGACAGGGTCTCAGTATGTTGCCCAGGCTGGTCTTGAACTGCTGGGCTTAAACAGCCTTCTTGACTTAGACTCCCCAGTAGGTGGGATTACAGACATGAGACATTGCACCTGAGCAATAAATGACTTTTAATGTTGATTTTATGTTAGAAATATTGGTGAAATAACTCATTTTTTTCTTATTTCTTGTCTGTTGACATTTTAGTGATTTTTATACAGATCAAACCATATGCAAATAGTGACACTTTTGGCTTCTTCCCTTTCAATACTGATGGTTTTTAGCCCTTAACTTATGACTATACCTGTTGTTCAATGTTGAATGAAATGGTAGTGGCTACCTGCGTTGTCCTATTTCTCAAACTAAAATAAATGCTTTTTACTTTTCACTGTTGAGTATTTTGTTTGTTGTAGATTCTTTGTGCTCTTTATCAAGTTTAATAAGTCTAAAGTTAGTTTTCAAATACATTTATATCAAATGTTTTCAACTTATCAGAAGGTGTTATTGCATGCATTGAAAGAGTTCCATCTACTTCGTTTCTATAGAAATGGTTTGTAAATTTACATGAATCAACTTTCTAATAATGAACCAGCCCCATGGTCCAAGAAAAAACTGGTCATAATGTTTTTCTGTCATCAGAGTAGTAAAGTGGACTTGCTAAAATTACTTTTTAAAGATTTGCTCGTTATGCTTGTTTAAGATTTGACATTAATTTCCCTGTCTTATTTTCCTTTTTGGTGTGTTTAATAGCAAATATATATTAACCACTAGCCATTCCCACTGTAGCCCTGTCCTTGTTAAGTAGCTAGACAGAGACTAACCCTGCCAGAGTCTCTTCCCTTTAGATGTTTCTTCATTTCCCACAAGTTATTCCCAGGCCCACATGCCAAGTTCTCTGGATGATTTATGTACATGCTCTACTCATACACACTTGTTATAAGGTGAAGGGAAACCTCTTTATCACATAGACGTAGATTGCACAGAAATATATAACACCACAACAATTCTCTAATGACTTATTTTTTTCTCCTTAAAGCATCTTTAACTTTGTTGTAAAGAAGATAAGAGGTGATTAATAAGCTAATTTATACATGTCAAATTGTTTTTTATATTCTTTGAGGATATACTACTTAAGTGATCCAGCACTTGATTTGAGAATGCGGGGACACTTGGCACCTACTTTGCTACTGTTTGTCTCTAATAGAAATGATTATATTTTATTTGTTTATTTACTTATTTATTTATTTATTTATTTATTTATTTTGAGACGGAGCCTCACTCTGTCACCCAGGCTGGAGTGCAGTGGCATTATCTTGGCTCACTACAACCTCTGCCTTCCGGGTTCAAGTGATTCTTGTGCCTCAGCTTCCTGAATAGCTGGGACTACAGGCGCACACCACCACAGCTGGCTAATTTTTTGTATTTTTAGTAGAGATGAGTTTTCACCATGTTTGCCAGGCTGGTCTTGAACTCCTACCTCAAGTGATCTGCCCACCTCGACCTCCCAAAGTTCTGGGATTACAGGCGTGAGCCACTGTGCTCCACCCAGTGATTACATTTTATGCAATCTATCACGCATCAAAAAATATCACATATGCCTCATACCCTCAAAATGTTTATAAGATCGGAGGTAAGAGCTCTTGCAAAATTCCTTTTCACTCTCCCATGACCTGTTGGCTCCTTAGTGCCGAGACCAGCTCGGTGAGGGAGACCCTAACCCAGCCACACTAGAGGAATTAAAGACACACACAGAAATATAGAGGTGGGAAGTGGGAAATCAGGGCTCTCACAGCCTTCAGAGCTGAGAGTCTCGAACAGAGGTTTACCTATGTATTTATCAACAGCAAACAAGTCATTAGCATTGTTTCTATAGATATTAAATTAACTAAAAGTATTCCTTATGGGAAATGAAGGGATGGGCTGAATTAAAGGAATAGGTTGGGCTAGTTAACTGCACCAAGGAGCATGTCCTTAAGGCACAGATCGCTAGTGCTATTGTTTGTGGCTTAAGAATGCCTTTAAGCGGTTTTCCACCCTGGACAGGCCAGGTGTTCCTTGCCCTCATTCCAGTAAACCCATAACCTTCCAGGATGGGAGTTAGGGCCATTATGAACATGTTACAGTGCAGCAGACCTGTTTATGGACTGTTTTGGGGCCAGTTTATGGCTGGATTTTGGGGGGCTTGCTCCCAACACCTTAGGCTGTTAAAATGCTTCATTAGAAAAGTAAACAATCTTTTTTCTTTCTTTCCATACTCTTACTTTTAAAATCAAATAATTTGTTTATTTGATTACTCAAATACATGTGTAATTTTGATTAGTTTTAAGCAATACAAGAAATTGGTTTATGCATTATATCTATATTATTACCTCTGACTTAACTGTACCACACCTTTTTCTTGTTCTTTTTCAAAACTGGTATTATCCTGTTTTAATATAGTTGTATTTGTTAACTACTCCAATGACTTTTTTTGTAATAAGGCAAGTGCTTTTGTATCTCATTGTTCTTTTGGTGACCAAGCAAATATTGATATCTACTCAACTCCTTCCCTGATATCAATTTGGTTGGGAATTCTTCTGCTTCCATGTTCAAAATAACTTCAGTATATCCTCCATTTCTTTGTTTCAAATGCTGCTAGCCTATTCACTTATTCATTTGTCTAAGACTATTTTATCATCATCCTCTTTTTTTTTTATTTTTATTTTTTTTGAGATGGAGTCTCACTGTGTCGCCCAGGCTGGAGTACAGTGGCACCATCTCAGCTCACTGCAACCTCCACCTCCCAGGTTCAAGTGATTCTTCTGCCTCAGCCTCCCGAGTAGCTGGGACTACAGGCACGTGCCAGCATGCCCGGCTAATTTTTTTGTATTTTTAGTAGAGACAGGGTTTCACCATGTTAGCCAGGATGGTCTCGGTCTCCTGTCCTAGTGATCTGCCCACCTTGGCCTCCCAAAGTGCTGGGATTACAGGCATGAGCAACCTTGCCTGGCCTCATCCTCTCTTTTAACAAATATACTTTAGCCAGTCTCCTTAGCTCTAGTTTGTCCTCATTCTGAAAGAACTTTTGCATATATTATATGACTGAAGGAGAGAGTTAATACGGAAACCCCAAAGAAAGGTAGCAATGCAGCTGAGCTACAGGAACAACTATAAACAAGAATGGGTGTGCATCATGAATTTATCATTACCTACTTTCTCCTTATTTATTCCCGTTTAGAGCACACTGCGTTTGTCAGATAGCCAAAAACATGACTCCGGGAAAGCAACGCCCAAGTTATACATATGGACATTTCTTCAAGTGGAGAAGAACATAAACTTTTTCTCCCTTTTGGGTTTAATTGACAGGACCAGTTGTAAGAATACTGAAGCATTTCCATACACTTAGACGAATAGCTACAATTTGTCACCCTTGTCACTCCTGTGCCTCCCTGGGTCCCACCTGAACATCAGGCAAATGAAGTTTATTCCTCCATCAGCCTGGGTCATTCTGCGTCCTGTTTCCCTGTATATTCTGTTTTTTGGTGTTCTTAAAGAACTCTGAAAGAACTCATTAAATATGTTAGAAATCATCTCTAGATATATCTTCCTAATCCAAGGAAAGAAACTAGTTCTCCTAGTTCATATCTATATATGTAAAATATTATATATGTAAAATATTATGTATATATGTATAATCAAAGTGTAACCCAATATATTTTATATTTTATATTAAGCTTCATTTTTATTCAGTTAAGACAAAATTTACTAAAGACATAATAATATGATATATTTTACTAAAATACTTGATATAGCATTACTTCTTCATTCCCCTTTCCATTTCTTTTCCTTTTTTAAAATTACCTTTTCTATTTAATGAAGACAGAAATTACTTTTGATTTGAGAATTGATTGATAGTTAATTCTCAGATATTTCCTGAAAGACATCTCTCTCTGCTCCTCTGAAACTTTAGTCACTTGATTTCAGTTTAGAGGGCATTTCCTTGATCTCGTTGCTGCTTTAAAAGCCTTATAATCAAAAGAGACATTCTTCCACCTCATGTTTAGCACATCTTTATAGTAACTCATCTGACCACTCTTTCTATCTGGGAAAGCTTTGAGTATTTTATTGCACTGATTCTTCATAAGACATGTCCCAAGTACATAACAGCTAAGTGATACCAGATATTACTTTCAAATTAACTAAAATACATGTAGCTGCTGCCTTAATTACGATTATTCAGTTAGTAAAAGTGACATAGATGAATAGCTTTTGGAAACTGCAACTCACAGAAAGACAATTGGACAGATGGATTCTACAGGAGGTACTGTTGGCAAAACATACTTTTTTTAAACTGTGAGGGTGATAAGATGACAAGCATATTTGGTTACAACTTTTATCTCTCCACAAGTAAATAGTGAGCAGTTCATACCACTTTGATTCATGCTCTATAAAATTCATTCTTTTCCTTTTTTAAATTTGCTTTGTTAAACGTTCTCTTTCTAAATTGCTAAAAGAAACAACAACAAAAAAAAGGCAGCTCTTGCATAGCCGATTCAAGTATATTGGATGTTACCTACAGATTGCAGATAAAAGGTCTTTAAAACCAGAAAGACCAGTGTATTAGTCTATTCTCTTGCTGCTATGAAGAAATACCCGAGACTGGGTTGTTTATAAAGAAAAGATGTTTAATTTACTCACAGTCTGCATAGTTTGGAAGGCCTCAGGAGACTTACAATCATGGTGCTCTTTACAGGGCAATAGGAGAGAGAAGTACCCAGCAAAGGGCGAAGTCCCTTATAAAACTATCAGATCTCATGAGATCTCACTACTGCGAGAATAGCATGGGGGAAACTGCCCCCATAATTAAATTATCTCCACCCAATCCCATCTTTAATTTGTGGGGATTATTACAATTCAAGGTGAGATTTGAGTGGGGATACAGAGCCAAACCATATCACGGAAATATGGTCAACTACTAAATATCTTTATTATATTTCTAAATTGATTTTGTTGATTTATCCAAGTCTATGACCACATAATTCAGTATTTGGGATCCAGAAAAATGATGAACAACATGCTAGTCAAAGAAACTAGTCAATTTAATATAGATCCCTTGTTATAAACTAGATTTCATATTTTTCACCTTGAAAGATGAAAATCTTGTTAAATAATCTCAAACCTTTTCAAAACCATATTTTTTCCCAGGAGAACAGTAAACTCAACACATATTTTTTGCTGAAATTTGAAGCATTGCACACACTCTTCAAAGGAATAGAAAGTACCAGATTAGCAATCGATTATGAGATAAAGGATTTTTAAAACTCACTTAGGGTTTGATTATATGATTTTCTTTAGAAATATTTTTTAAATTTTATTAAATATACATATATCAAAGTAAATTAGAACATAATTATTGAAAATAATTATTTCTGTGACTTGTGAATAGATCAAGAAGCTGAAGAGCAGTAACTTGGTTACTATTTCTCATATAGGCCAGATCTTACACTGTCAACAACACATTATATATAATATTGACATTCTGTTAACTTAATGTGATCACATTTGAAGGTCTGTTTTTCTCTTTTTTTTTTAGTTTGTTCATACATGTCGTTCAGAAAAGACCTTAAACAATAAATGTATAATGCTAAACATTTATTTCACAATTATTTGAATAATAGTTTTGAATATAAATGACAATATTTAAAAACTCTTAAGAGAGATTGTTTCCATCTTTGAATATCATATCTTCAAATCATCTTATTAACGTATTCCCTAAATGAGTGCTACCTCAAGTTTCTAATATATGTTGTTTTGTCATTGATTATTTAAATTCAAGCACCATGACACGTACTTACCTGGGAAGCCTACATTTCTTAATTCACCTTTGACTCACCTACAAATTTATAAACAAGTTGACACTTCATTAACTATAAAGATAGATACTGTTTTGATGATATTGTACAACCTTTTGAAGTAAGGTAGAGGTGAGCTATGCTTTTCCCTAAACAACCTGAGTGGCTATAATGTCTTTGAAAATAATTAAACATCAACTTTGTCATAAGCAGTACATCATATAAAGTAAGTAGTATAACGTTCATGCTCTTCTGTGGACACTTTGTTTTATTTCAAAGAATGTCCTCCAAAACCATTAGTATCTGTTAATAATGGAAACATAATTCATTTTTCTCTGCTAATTAGTCAGTATGTAGATTCCTTACAGAAAAAAAAAAAAAGATTGAACAGATACACCAAGCCTACACTAAGTTGAATTTGACTTATCATTTCTATCTGGTATGAAGCTGACTTTGAACTTTTATGTCTCCAATTAAAACTCTAGAGAAAACACCACGAGTGCATTCAAGCTTTTTCTAGTCAGTCAATCTGTCATCATAGTAAGCATGGCTGTCTGTTCTGCTATTTTCCAGCACCAGTGTGATATTCACACACCATCTGCCGACTTCCACTTATTGCTATTCAGGCTCCATTGCTGGTTATTCATTTCTCATTTTGGTCATCATAAGTCAGCATGTTTGTGAAAATCCAGTACTGCTCGCTGAACTAATACATGTACAACTGCTGTTGAATTTAGGCTTTGGGACTTATATTGCTGCTCAGATAATTTCCTATGGATTCATCTTCTGCAAAATTCATGGACTAACATATTGTCCTGAAAGCACACAGTAAAATAAGGCACTCATTTTTCAATAGAAAAGAATATGAGAAATCATCAGACATAATTTTTCTTGTTTCATCATTATGGTAAAAAGTACAATTTTACTTTAACCCATTTGGTTTTTTACTTAAAGCTCTTATTTATTTATTCACTTTTTTGAGATGGAGTTTTGCTCCTGTTGCCCAGGCTAGAGTGCAATTGTGCAATCTTGGCTCACAGCAACCTCCACTTCCCAGGTTCAAGTGATTCTCCTGCCTCACCCACCTCAGCATCCCCAGTACCTGGGATTACAGGCCTGCGCCACCACGCCCAGCTAATTTTGTGTTTTTTGTAGAGACGGGGTTTCTCCATGTTGGTCAGGCTGGTCTCGAACACCCAACCTCAGGTGATCCGCCTGCCTCGGCCTCCCAAAGTGCTGGGATTACAGGCGTGAGCCACCGTGTCCAGCCACTTAAATCTCTTTTAACACTATCTTTTATTTGAAGTTTCCAAAAAGTCAAGGAGAAACACCTCAACTTTTAAGTTCTGACTCTAAACATGGAAAGGAAAAAACGTAGTTTCTCATTACTATGGATAATCACCATTTCATATTATCCTTATGGACAACACCTCATATAATCTTTTTTCTCTCCTAAATTCAGACAGATACATTTAATACAAACGTGAAATATCTATCACTTCTTACAAGACTCAACAAGACATGCCATTCTTCGAGCAAACCTTTTTCTCCCCAAACCCACAAAATCTCTTAATTCTCCTTTTCAAACTCAAATGTTAAGGTTAAGTTGATGTTTGGAAATTCAGATGCTAAGGTTATGCTCCTCAGATTCTGGCATCTATGCATTGCTTATTTTATAATTTCCTCTTTTATTTTTTATCCTCTCTACTGGCAGATATGAAGAGAAAGTCCAAGAATTTTTCATAGTTGAGTAATAAGAAGAAAACCTGAGAGTTTTGGATGTCCCATTTAACAGCACCCTCCCTTTATGTCTAAGACTCCACAGACAAATGTGATTATTTTTTAGAAGGATAATTTGCCTTCCATAACTCACCACCACTGAGTGTCTTGTGACCCTCAATACTAATTTCATTTACCCTCTATTCTTCATTTTGTGAGAAATTATTAGAAGCCCAGGACTCCAGTTCATCTCTCTTCCTCCAGAGTTATTTCTCCTATAGAGGTCTGTATATCCTTGTGAGCCCCTCTCCCTTTCTTTGCAAGCTCCTGAAATATTTTCCCAACATTCTCCCCATGTACTCTATAACCTCAACCTTCATGTTGTTGCTCTAACTGAAAAGTAGCTCTCACTGAAGCCCATAACTCTTTTGCAGATGGTTGCTGTTTTCTCCCTCACATTATTTTCTATTGTATTTGGATGTGGGGCTGTACTAGCTTCCTACTGCTGTTATGATGAATCACGACAAAATTGGTGGCTTAAACCAACCCAAAGTTATTATCTTGTAGTTTTGCAGGTCAGAAGTCTAAAAAGGGCTTGGCAAGTTTGGATCTCTTCTTGAGGCTCAAGGAGAGTTTACTTTTTCTACAGCTTCTAGAGGCTGCCCACATACAAGACTCAATAGGACATGCCATTCTTCAAGCATGTTTTTTTCTCCCAAACCCACAAAATCTCTTAATTTTCTTTTAAACTCAAATGTTAAGGTTAAGCTGATGCTTTGGAAACTCAGACGCTAAGGCTATGCTCCTCAGATTCTGGCATCTATGTATTGCTTATTTTATCATTTCTCTTTTATTTTTCATGCTCTCTACTGGCAGATATGAAGAGAAAGTCCCAGAGTTTTTCATAGTTGAGTAATAAGAAGAAAACCTGAGAGTTCTGGATGTCCCATTTAATAGCACCCTCCCTTCACCCACCCCGGTTTGCATCTAAGACTCCATAGACAAATGTGTTTATTTTTTAGAAGGCCAATTTGCCCTCCTTAACTCACTACCACTTCACTCTGGCTTCATCACTCTGACCTTTGCTTCTGTTATCATATCTCCTTCATAGGCTCTGACGTTCCTGTCTCCCTTATGAGGACCTCTGTGACTTGACCCACCACAATAATTTGGGAAAACTTACCCATTTCAAGATCCTTAATTAGTACATCTGCAAAATCAGTTTAGTCTCCTAAGATGATGTATTCACAGACCCTGGAGATTACGAAATGTGCATCTTTGAGTGACCATTAGTTTATCTACTCTTTGCTTTCCATTGCAGCTTCTAGACAATTATATTATCATCTTGAAAATCAAGCATTTGACAAAATTCAACATTTCATAATAAAAACACTCAACAAATGAAGTATAAAAGAAATAGTCCTCAATACAATAAAGGCCATATATGAGAAGTCCATAGCTAACACAACCTTCAACAGTGAAAAGTTGAATACTATGCGGCCATAAAAAAGGATGAGTTCATGTCCTTTGCAGGGACATGGAGGAAGCTGGAAACCATCATTCTCAGCAAACTAACAGGAACAGAAAACAAAACACTGCATGTTCTCACTCATAAGTGAGAGTTGAACAATGAGAACACATGGACACAAGGAGGAGTATATCACACACTGGGGCCTTTTGGGGGGTGGGGGGCTAGTGGAGGGATAGCATTAGGAGAAATACCTAATGTAGATGATGGGTTGATGGGTACAGCAAACCACCACGGCACATGTATACCTATGTAACAAACCTGCACGTTCTGCACAGGTATTCCAGAACTTAATATATTCATATATATATATATATACACACACACGTATATATATGTGTGTGTGTGTATATATATGAAGTATTTATAATACCCAAAGCAAAGCAATTTATAGATTGAATGCAATCTCATTCAAAATTCCAAGGTCATTTTTAACAGGAATGGAGAAAAACAATTCTAAAATTTATATAGAACCACAAAAGACCCATAGTATCCAAACCAATCTTGAGTCAAAAGAACAAAGCTTGAGGCACCAACTTATCTGACTTCAAAACATATTACAAAACCAAGATAATCAAAACAGCATGCTACTAACATTAAAACAGACACACTGACCAATGGAATAGCATAGAGAGCCCAGAAATAAAGCTATAAATTTACAATCCATTGATTTTAGACAGAGATGCCAAGAACATATAATGCAGAAAAGACAGTCTCTTTAATTGAACCCTCTTCAGAAAAAAGGGTCCAATTTCATTCTTCTGCATATGGATATCCAATTGGATATCTCTCACCATATACAAGAATCACCTCAAAATGGATTAAAAGTTTACAAGTGAGACTTTTAACTTTAAAGGTACTGGAAGAAAACAGGATAAAAGCTCAATGGCAGATATGTGAAAAATTGAAGGGCTCATCCCTGTTAATAATAAGGGAAATGTAAATTGAAACTACAGTGAGATATCACCTCACATTTATTAGAATGGCTATTACCAATGGTGAATATTGCTAAGAATTGGGTTCTGTACATTTCAATATCACAAAGAGAGTAAACTTCTAGTGTTCTCACAAAAATATTAAATATTTGAGGTGATGATATGTTAATGTAATTAGTTTAATATTTTCACATTGTATTTCAAAGTCATAACACACTTTGTACCCTGTAAACATATATACTATAATTTGTCAATATATAATTCTTAAAATGAGTGGGTTTTCCTCTGTATATTGAATTAACGTATAAGAATTAAAACAAGCGGCCAGGCGCGGTGGCTCAAGCCTGTAATCCCAGCACTTTGGGAGGCCGAGACGGGCGGATCACGAGGTCAGGAGATCAAGACCATCCTGGCTAACACGGTGAAACCCCGTCTCTACTAAAAAATACAAAAAACTAGCCGGACAAGATGGCGGGCGCCTGTAGTCCCAGCTACTCGGGAGGCTGAGGAAGGAGAATGGCGTGAACCCGGGAGGCGGAGCTTGCAGTGAGCTGAGATCCGGCCACAGCACTCCAGCCTGGGCGACAGAGCAAGACTCCGTCTCAAAAAAAAAAAAAAAAAAAAAAGAATTAAAACAAGCTATAACATTAAAATCATCATCCAACAGTATCTCTAATCTAAAGATACATATGACTAATACTCAAATTCCTACATTTTCTGTTTTGAAATCCATGCCCTTCACTCTGCCCAGCTTACTTTTTGAAGTCATTGGTTTTCCAGGGACCACACTTTTGCTATCTTGCAGCTGAACAACTTCCACAGGCAATAGACACTTGAGTTATGCAACTTTTCTTCAAAAATATCTTACTTTTACTTAAACGGAACATTTCCTGCTTTTCATAATGGCAGGGAAGAGAAGAATGGCATAAAGGTCTTTCACAGGAAACAGATGGGAAACATTAGTTTTGAATGGGGACTAACTGAAACAAGGCAACACATCTCACTTTATATGGGCAGTGGTTGCAGGAAGATACGTAGTTTTAGAGATACAACCCAGAGGACAAGAAGAAAAGGCACAAAGATATTATGCATGTAGATATTGAAGCCATATTTTAAAATAGCAAGGATGGTTATATCTAATGAGTCTCACACGGCAGAAAAGCAAGGTATTAGATTTCAGTTGCTGAGTAGGAGTCAGGTGGTATTAGTTGACTTTGGAAGAAATGCTCTGTGATACAGGGTCTCTAATATTTTACGTACTTGGGGCACTAGGAGTATGCTGGAAAACTAGAATATATGGGGAAATTTAGTCCCAACCAATAGACTTTATTTAAAGCTGATTTTCAAAACACAAGAGAAAAACACTTCAAATTTAGTTCTCCATATGATCACTGATTATTTTCAATGGATATCAAAAATTAATATTAAATGCAAAATCCATTTATAAGCTGTATGAGAAAATGTATTCACCATTTTGTTAACATTTGTTTCATTATTACACAGTGCAGGGCTGACTATGATTATGAAATAGCTATCAAGTATTTAGTGACAATTGTTATCATATAATGTGATGAATGTGCTACTTTCTTATAACTTTCTGAGTATACTGGTCAGAGATCTTCTCTAATTCTATTATCTCTAACATTTCAGAGCAAGAATAAAGCTAAGTGAAGGTTTTTTACAACAGTAATTATGAAAATATGGAAGATAATACATACATTAATGTAACTGTATTGCATTGAAATTTTCTTACAGGTTCAGCATATATTGCTTCTCCCTCCCCTCCTACCTCACCTGGTAGTCTTAACTTAAACGTCTCTGCTAAATTAACGTTCAATGAGAATGTTTCAAATGAGGGTTCAAAACCATTATGCCAGAAATAAAATTACCATTATTTCCTAGTATTAACTGTTTTACTCTTTTGAAACACATCCTATTAGATATTGCAATTTCATTATTGTTCTTGTGTAAAAATATACAATTTTATTTTATCTTTGAGACAGTGTCTTACTATGTTACACAGGCTGGAGTGCAGTGGCCTGCTCAGGGCTCACTGCAACCTTGCCCTCTTGTGTTCAAGTGATCGTCCCACCCCAGCCACTTCAGTAGCTGGGACTACAGGCGCATGTCACAGGCTGGCTAAATTTTTAAATTTTCTGTACAGATGAGGTCTCACTATGTTGCCCAGGGTGGTCTCAAACTCGCTGGCTCAAGTGATCTCCCTGCCTTGGCCTCCTAACGTGCTGTGATTACAGGCATGAGCCACCACAACCGACCACAAAATATCCAATTTTAAGACTTTGCTTCATTCCAAGAAGCATGTGTTGAATGCATACTGTGTATTCAACAATGTAGAATAATACATCTTAAAATACATAGCATATATTGGAAAGCAATTTTAAAAGTGTAACTCATGATTTTTTCTGTATGCGTGAAAATAGCTTTATTTATTCTTTTATTTCAAAATTTATGCTTTATTGCACATTTTATCATATACATTTTAAAATAATTTTAGCATTTTTAACCCATTTAATCTTACCATTCACTTGGAATTTAAAATGTATGTATATACTCTGCATTTCTGAGAAGTTAATCTCAGGTAATAGATCAGTTAATGAGACTTTTATAATACAAGAAAGGTACTTCATTGTTACACACATCCACACTTACACACGATCTTTGATCCCTTTCATACTATAATTAATGAATTGTGTGTAATGACACATATAACACAATGAATATCTCTATTTAACTCTTCCCAACTCCAAAAGCAAATCTAAGATCTCATATCGTTTAAAAGAAAGTTCACCATACTTTATAAAATAATTCAAAGTTATTTTACTTTTTTCCACTTGGATTGAGAAAAAATTGATTTGTCTTTTCTTTCATTATTAATGTTGTGTCACTAAAATTATTTCACAAAACTTAAAGTAATCAAGCATATATATGTAAAATGCAAACAGAATTACTCATCCATACCAACACCACCAGAACAAAATATTCAAAGAGGTTTTGTTTTTTATTGTGTTTTTGTCTTCGAATTATAAATGCCGGCTTATACACATCGAGTATGCAGGTTTACGTGCACATAGAAACATAAGAATTCACACAGATGATAATTTTTAAGGTATAATAAATAGATATATGAATATAAGCCCAGTTGGATTTCCAACTGTGATATTACAACTTTTGATTAAAATCCCTTATTTGTATCCCCTTTATGTCCATTTTGTAGCAATCTAATTACTTACCTAGTCATGGATGTGGCTTAAAGACAGTGTGGACTGGTTTTATATATCAAACAAATTGTAAATAATCTACAAGTATCTTAAAGTCCTGAGCAAAAGCAGCTATTAAAGCACCACCTGGCTATGCAACTCAAGAACTATGTATTTCCTGGGTAAGTGTGTATTTGTCTTTTTTTTTTTTTTTTTTTTTAACATTAAGTACCATCATAGACAGACTTTCACAGTATTAATTTTGGGAAAGTTTATCACTTTTTATATAGCAACATTTAAATGATCTGTTATAGGAACAAACTATTCATAAGGGAAAAAGAAAATTCTAATAAAATAATTATAGAAATGACCATTACAAATCCATTGTGTATAGAAAAATCTAAAAATAATAGATAACACACAATTTCTATCTTTCCTTTCCATGTAATATTGATTAAAAATCGTTAGCGATGATCACTCATAAATTCTATAGCAAAGCAAACTCTTAACATTTCATTTTCTTTGTTTTTTTTTTCTCTTTGTGGTATTGGGAATCAAACTCATACAGCAGAAGGATAATGTGCCCATAATGTGACATGATGTACTGAAAATATGTTATTACATTTCTAATGATATGCTTTTCCAAGCTGTCTTTATTATGCCATGGAGAGTCCTGCCCTTAGAGAATGCATCTGTGGAAGTGGATAGGTCATTCTAACAGACTTCAAATTTTAGATTTGTAGATTATAGTGGTAATATTAATACATCTCCTGTATCAAGCTGAAACAAACAAACAATAAAACTAAGCAGCAGGAAAAAAAACAGCATTTACAATAGAACTAGTCATTTATCTGTGTGTCTCTTTATCTTTCTCATGTACTTTTGCAATTAAAAATAGCTATATTCATTACATAATATGATGCATTATTTTAAATATTTTAAATACATATAAAATTAATATATGTATATAATAATTTGGCATAGCATAAAATCTACTTTTCAAAGTAATACAAAGACATTTTTGTGCTGATTACTGAGCTATTTTCTTTCTGTGTAATGCCCGTCTGTCAACACTGTTGATGCTGAGGTGAGGATACTTTTTCTTTCTTTCTTTCTTTTTTTTTGCTATTGACAGAGACAGAAAATCTGCAGGGTTTGAGTGACCATAACATTTGCTCACTACTCTCTTAGCTTCACCCTACTGCCATGAATAGTTAGTAAAAATGGCAGCAGTTTTTTCAGCTTTCTGTTTATTTTTTCCTGTACTTCTAGCCGGTCTCAGTACAACGCTTTTCCTGCATTAGCACTAGTGAGCAAGGTCCTTGTCCTGAGAGGTTTAAGTTCAGTCTCCACATGGGCACTCCTCTCAGCTGCTCAGAAAACAGCACCTGCTGTTTTCTACTCCTAGCTCTGAGACCTGTAACTGTTAGACCACTTTCCCAATTTAGAATCTAGATTCTAATAACCCCAGTCTCTTCCTTTTGTTCCCTGAATCCTAGATGTACAAGCTATTTTCTGAAGTCATTGCCTTTTGCTGCCTCAATGTTTCTACTTGCTTTTCTTTAATTTCAATTTTTAAAATTATCATATTACTTTCTATCTATATTATTTTCTATGTCTGACTGGATTTGTAGAGAGTTGGAAAGAGAGTCTCTCCAGCCCTTGTAACAGGCAATGGCTGAACAAGCTGAGCTACCCAGACGTCCCTGGACACATGGGAGAACTGAGGTTGTAGGGCAAAAAACAATGCTGAAATCTGCAGGGAGAGAGATGCCTGTAAAGAAAAACATATTAAGAGCATATGATAATCTCAGACAGCCAGTCACTGGACACCACATGAATTGATAAAAAGATTCAGGAAGAGATGATCCATAAGTTGCTAATATTAGGTGTGGATTAGTGTCAGAATGCGAAGTTGCTAGGGGCCATATTTCCAGGGGATTTACATGCTCTTGCAAACTCTTCCCCTAAGAAATTTTCCAGGTTCTGACAGAAATGATCATGAAATCCTAGTAACATTTCTCCAGAAAGCTTAGCTCTGGCTAAGGAAGCAAAACATTGCCACTATCAGAACTCTACCCAGACTCATATTCCCTGCTGTCAAAAAGAAAATTGCTATGACCCCTGTTAAAAATGACAAGAAAGTCTTTATTCGGAGCTATTTATTAAGACTTTATCAGGACTATTAAAACAAGAGAGAACGATAGAATTCGTCTCCACTGAAACAAAAGTGGAAGGATTTTTAAGCATTGGATGAGCAAATGGAAAGGTTCTGGAGGATTTTAGAGGGAAGGTTGCACAATGTGATTGCGTTATTTTTGATTGCTAATTGGTGCTTACAGAAGTTAGGCTCCTAACCTCCAAGAGAAACTGGGGGATAAAGTTACTACCTTTCTTGATGGTTACATTTCAAAGAAATGCCTCCTAGATCCTTGAAAACACATTCCTGGGTTATAAAACTGGCAAGAGTCTGGGAGATTTAGATCTCAAAGGAGAAAAAAAGAATTTACAGTTGCAAGTTTTCTAAACTAAATTCTCTAAAAAAGCTGGAGGGGGGGTGAGGGGGTCAGGGACCTACAGTCAGAAAGAGAACTGCTTAAAGTTTAGACACACTGAGGAGAGTTTAAGGCAATCTTGGCCATTACGGTCTTCCCTGCATGAAACCAAAAATTCTTCCTCTAAAAGGAGACAAGCAAGAAACTTTCTCTCTGCTTTAATACAATTTCCCCCAAAAATGTCCATGCAAGGGAAAAGCTATGCTTGTTTTTAAGTCTCTACAATTTTTACCTTAGACTGTTTGATAAAAAATATTTGACTTCCAAGAAAAAAAGCAAGGCACATAAAGCACAGTCTGAAGAGACAAAGCGTTCATCAAACCAGACTGAAAGATGATACAAATGCGAACTATCAGAGAGAGAAATTAAAATAGCCAAGATGAATATGCGAAAAGCTATAAAACAAAAAAGTAGACAACATGCAACATCAGAGAAGCATTTTTATCCTAGAGAAGGAAATTATAAAAATGAATCAAATGGGAATGTTAAGAAATAAAAACAAACAAACACAAAGAAACTGCACAAGATTGAAAATAAAGATCATTTTTGACAGGATCATTAGACGATTTGACATCGTGGAGAAAAATATTAGAGAGATTAAAGATAGATCAGCAGAAATTACACAAACAGATAGATAAAATGAAAAAAAATGTGGGGAAAAAAACAACACATTCA